>NW_025359849.1:0-5807 GCF_016433145.1 Gracilinanus agilis | reverse complement strand
GAGAGAGAGAGAGAGAGAGAGAGAGAGTGCCTGCTGTCTAAGTCAACATTCTGCATTGAATCTCCCAGTCAAAACTTGCTTGTTTGTGCTGCAGGAAGGTCTGATTTAGCTCACAGTGACCATACAAGACTTAAGAAGTGCTTGCACAAGACCATACACATAACTGGATCCAAACCAAGTGCACAGATACAACTGAGGATTCTTTATTGCCCTTAGTCCCAGTAAAGTCCAATAGCAACAGGGAACCCCTTGTTAGCTTGGAAATCAGGGGGGTTTCTTATGACGCCCTCCTTGACACTGGGGCGACTGCCTCCATTCTATGTGAGGCTCCTGAAGGATGCAAATATCAGGGTAGTTTGGAGTCAGAGGTGCTTCAGGGATAGCTCAACAAGTCCCAAAGCTGAAAGTAAAAATGGTGACATTATGCCCTTTAACTCTCGAACACACCTTTTTATTAATGCCATCTTGTCCTTCGAATCTGATGGGGCGAGATTTCTTGTGTAAATTAGCTGCCACCATCCAATGCCAACCGGATAGGCACATCTATCTACACCTACCTAAGAGATCTCTGAAACATCATCCCATTTTGTTCTTAGACCCATGTAGTGAGGAACCAACTTACCAACAAAGTACAGCATTTACCAGGTTCCTGATGATATACCTGATTACATTTGGGCTAAAAATTCTAAGGAGGTGGGCAGAATTTTGTCTGCTTAGCCAGTGAGAATAGAAGTAAAGGAAGGTTTACCACCATGAATTCCTCAGTTTAACCTAAGCAAAGGGGCAATCAAGGGAGTGAAACCCATCATAGAGAGTTTATTGCAGCAGGGTATTTTAAGATATGGCTTCTCACAGTACAACAGTTCTGTCATGCCTGTGAATAAAGTCAAACTATCACCTGATGGGAAGACTCAATGGCTTTTGGTACAAGACCTTTGAGCTGTTAATAACCATGTGCACAAAACCTATGCCATGGTGCCTGCTCCATCTCAAATCATAACAGCTATACCAAACAAAGCTGCTTGGTTTACCATAATAGACCTCTCTTGCATCTATTTCTCTGTTCCTCTCACAGAGACAGCAAGCAGCTGTTCGCCTTTACTTGGGAGGGCAAATCGGTCCTATGGACCCATTTGCCCAATAACATTACTCATTTGTCACATTTTGCGATGCTATATGGACATCCACTTTATCATGGCAAGCCACCTCAAAGGATCCATAACCTATCACATCTGGGTATGAAATGCAAGCTCTGTGAGGCACATTATGTTACTTAATCAGCATTTAGATCAGCTTCATAAGTTGGCTTTAATACATCGAAGAGTTCCCTTTGATTTTATTCCACATAACTTTCAGTCTGGAGATTATGTCTGCATTAGAAAATTTACTAGAAAGTCTGTAGAACCTAAGTGGCATTGTCCATCCCAACTAATCTTAACCACCTCTAGTGCAATCAGGGTTAAGGGGGAGGGATCCATGGTTTCATGTCACCCATGTCAAACCAGCAAAAGATATGTCCCAGGGGTTAAAATGGCGGCAGAGTAAAAAGCAGCTCTTAACCTCTCCTGACCAAAACACACAAGACTCCTCAAGGGGACATAAAAACAAGTCCAGACAAACGGAGGAACCCCACAAAAGGGCACAGTGTGGAAGGTACATGGAATCGAGGCATTTCCATTCTATAAAGGGGTGAAACAGCTCACACTAAATCTTGGGATGAGCAACCACCCCTCCCCCACCCCATCCACACACAACACCTATAGCTCCGAAGTCAGCTAAAAAGAAATAGAGCAAGTTTGGGGCACCCATCGAGTCATTGGCAGCTCCAGGGCCTGTTCCTGAGAGCAGAAAGATTTGGGACCCCAAAAAGCCGAAGAACGCATGTGAATTCTGAGCGCAGGAACAGAGCGCAGGCTCGGGCGGAGGCGTGGGTGGAGGCAGACACAGCCATGAGCTAAAGCTCTGAAACCCTGAGTGGGGAACCAGTGCAGATGGCTATATGACTGTGGAAGCAGCGCCCTGAGACTTGTAAAGAAACCTCCAGCAGAGGATCAAGCAAGAGGGTCCACCAGGGGGCTTGACCTTGGAAAAAACCACAACTCAGACCTCAGAAGCCAAAAGACCGCGGACGGACCCTGAGCGCAAGGATAAAGCTGAGAAGCTGCTGGGCTAATGATGGCTACCCAGACTCAGGAAGTTCAGAAGAGAAAGATAAACAACAAGAAAAATAAGTCTTTAACACTCGACAACTTTTACACAGAGAAAATCCAGACAACCAAGCAAACAGAGGAGGAGAACAAACAAGCATCCGGACCCTCCTCAAATAAGGAAAACTACTCACAAGCTATGGAAGAGTTCAAAACTGAGATTCTGAGGAAGATGGAAGAGATCTGGCAAGAAAATAACAGTTTAAAAGGTAGAATCTTGCAATTGGAAAGTGAGGCTCTGCAATCAAATGAACTGATAAGCAAACTGAACACCAGAAATGACCAGATTGAAAAGATCATAGCTGAAAACGAAAAGTTTAGAGCCGAAAACCAGTCCGTAAAGGCTAAAATTGAGCAATTAGAAGCTTATGATCTCTCAAGACAACAAGAACAAATAAAACAAAGTCAAAAGACTGAAAAAATAGAAGGAAATATGAAATATCTCAATGAGAGAGTGACAGACCAAGAAAACTGGTCTAGAAGAGACAATTTAAGAATAATTGGTCTTCTAGAAAAGCCAGAAATTAATAGAAACCTGGACTCTATACTAAAAGAAATTATTCAGCAAAATTGCCCTGAAGACCTACAATAAGAGGGCAATATAGACATTGAAAGGACTCATAGAACACCCACAACATTTGATCCAGATAAGAAAACAGCCAGAAATATAATTGCCAAATTCAAGAGCTTTGAAGCAAAAGAAAAAATCTTACAAGAAGCCAGAAAGAGACAATTCAAATATGAAGGAGCACCAATCAGGCTCACACAGGATCTGGTAGCCTCCATGCTAAAAGACCGCAAGGCTTGGAATATGATATTGAGAAAGGCAAGAGAGCTGAGCCTGCAACCACGGATCAACTACCCATCAAAATTGACTATATATTTCCAGAGGAAAGTATGGGCATTCAACAAAATTGAAGAATTCCAGGTATTTGCACAGAAAAGACCAGGACTAAATGGAAAGTTTGATACCCAACCACAAAAATTGAGAGAAACATGAAAAGGTAAATAAGAAACAGAGGGGAAAGAAAGAAAACATAATTTTTAAATTTGCCTTTTTAAGGGCCTCAGTAAGATCTAATTATATGTATTCCTATGTAGAGAAATGTTATGAATAATTCTCTGTAGTGAACTCTATTCACTATTATAGTATCCACTATTATAGTAATCAGAAGAATAATTCACAGGGTGAGGGTGGAACACTAAATAATCTAAGATGACATGGGGATGGGAAAGAGGGGGTGAATAGCAGGGGACACCAAGAGAAACTTGAGTGAATAAGAAAAATGGGATATTCTATTACACACAAAGAGGGTATGGGAAGGAGAGGGGACAAATACTATTATAAGAAGGAGAGGAAGAGAGCATTAAGAGGTAATAATCAAACCGTTCTCTCAGTGTAATCAACCCGGAGAGGGAAGAGTAGCTATACTATCCATTGGGACATAAAACTCTTATCTAACCCTTCTGAGAAAGTCAGAAGGGATACAACAAGGGAAACAGGGGAGTGGGGAGATCAAAAAAAGGGAGGGTAGAAGAAGAGGGAGGGAATTCCTAAGGCCATTAAAAACAAAAATGGGGGGGGGAATAAGGCAGGGGTAGGAAGGGAAGTTAGTCAAAGGAGGGGATAAGGGATAGCGGCTTAATAGCAAACCACTGATTTAAAAGGAAACAGTATAAGAAAAAGGGGGTAGGAATAGCTGAAGATACGAAAATGTCAGCAAATGTACAACTGATGATTATAACTCTAAATGTGAATGGAATGAACTCGCCCATGAAACAGAAGCAAATAGCAGAGTGAATTAGAAACCAAAATCCTACTATATGTTGTCTACAAGAAACACATATGAGGCGGTGGACATACACAAGTTTAAGGTTCAGGGTCTGAGCAAAATCTTTGGGGCATCAAATGAGAAAAAGAAGGCAGGACTGACTATTATGATTTCTGACAAAGCCAAAGTAAAAATAGATATGATTAAAAAAGACGGGGAAGGTCATTACATCCTGATTAAAGGCAGTATAAACAATGAGGAAATAACACTGCTCAATATATATGCACCAAGTGGCATAGCATCCAAATTCATAAAGGAGAAACTGGCAGAGCTCAAGAAGGAAATAGATAGTAAAACCATACTAGTGGGAGATCTAAATATTCCTTTTTTAGATCTAGATAAATCAAACCGAAAAATAAATAAGGAAGAGGTAAGAGAGGTGAATGAAGTCCTAGAAAACTTAGATTTAATTGATATGTGGAGAAAAATAAATAGGGACAAAAAAGGAATACACATTCTTTTCAGCTGCACATGGCACATTCACAAAGATTGACCATGTTATAGGCCATAGAATCATTGCAAACAAATGCGAAAGAGCAGAAATAATAAGTGTAAACTTCTAAGATCATAATGCAATAAAAATAATAATTAGTAAGGGCACCTGGACAGGAAAATAAAAAAATAATTGGAAATTAAATAATATGATTCTCCAAAACCAATTTGTCAAAGAAGGAATCATAGAAACAATCAATAATTTCATTGAAGAAAATGACAATGATGAGACCTCCTACTAAACTCTGTGGGATGCAGCCAAGACAGTACTCAGGGGGAAATTTCTATCCTTGAGTGCATATATTAACAAATTAAGGAGGGCAGAGATCAATGAATTGGGCATGCAACTCAAAAAATTAGAAAGCAAGCAAATTAAAAATCAACAGATGGAAACTAAATTAGAAATACTAAAAATCAAGGGAGAAATTAATAAAATTAAAAGTAAAAGAACTATTGAATTAATAAATAAGACTAGAAGCTGGTACTTTGAAAAAACAGATAAAATAGACAAAGTACTAGTCAATCTAATAAAAAAAAGGAAAGAAGAAAACCAAATTGACAGTATCAAAGATGAAGAGGAAATTAAGGCAATCATTAAAAACTGTTTTGCCCAATTATATGGCAATCAATATAACAATTTAGGAGATAAGGATGAATATTTACAAAAATATAAACTTCCTAGATTAACAGCAGAAGAAATAGAATACCTAAATAATCCCATATCAGAAAAAGAAATTGAACAAGCCATCAAAGAACTCCCTAAGAAAAAATTGCCAGTGCCTGATGCATTCACAAGTGAATTCTATCAGACATTCAAAGAGCAACTAATCCCAATACTATACAAATCATTTGATATGATAAGCAAAGAAGGAGTCCTACCAAATTCCTTTTATGACACAAATATGGTACTGATTCCAAAGGCAAGGAGATCAAAAACAGAGAAAGAAAACTACAGACCAATCTCCCTAATGAACATAGATGCAAAAATCTTAAATAGAATACTACCAAAGAGACTCCAGCAAGTAATTAAGAAGATCATTCACCATGATCAGGTGGGATTTATACCAGGAATGCAAGGTTGGTTCAACATTAGGAAAACCATCCACATAATTGACCATATCAACAGTCTAACAAACAAAAATCAGATGATTATCTCAATAGATGCTGAAAAAGGCTTTGACAAAATACCGCATCCATTCCTATTGAAAACACTGAAAAGTATAGGAATCGAAGGACCTTTCCTAAAAAAAATAAACAGTATATACCTAAAACCATC
>NW_025359848.1:0-3237 GCF_016433145.1 Gracilinanus agilis | reverse complement strand
TTAAATATTACTATTATATGTTCAGGGTTACATAAGCCAGTCTCTGAAGTCAGTAAGGGGTAGGCAGTTGGAATTTCATGACTTACCCAGGGTCATACAACTAGGTAGTGTCTGAATTCAAATTTGAACTCAAAACCTCTTATCTCCAGACCTGGTACTCTGTTCACTGAACCACATAACTGCTACTTAATAAGTGTTTGTTGAATTGAATTGATCCTTACCACAATCCTGGGAGGTAGATATTATTAGCATCCCCATTATACAGATAAGGAAACTGAGGCAGATTGCAGTTGAGGGACTCTCAGGATCACACAGCTAATAGATTTGTATTCAAGTGGTCCTGACTCTCCAGCCATCTCTCTCTCTCTCTCTCTCTCTCTCTCTCTCTCTCTCTCTCTCTCTCTGTCTCTCTCTCTCTCTTTGTCTCTCTTTGTCTCTCTCTGTCTCTGTCTCTCTGTCTCTGTCTCTCTGTCTCTCTCTCTCTGTCTGTCTCTTTTTCTCTCTTTCTCTCTCTTTTTCTCTCTTTCCTGTATCACCTCACTGCTCCTAGCATTAAGCCCAGCAACATTGTCTGTTGAATCCTGGGTCCCCTCATCTCTCTTGTGTTTTGAATTTGAATCCCACCCAAGCTTGGAAGCTCACATGGCTGGGTCTAGCTGGTTTCCCTCAGGTGCAAAGAGAAGGTCCTTGGAGAAACCACAAAGACTCAGTGTTTTCCTTCAATCCTTTTTAGCAGGTGAGAGTGTGAGCTAGATAAGGGCTCAGGCCTGGGCAGGCTGGGGAGGGGAAAGGACCAGCAGACCCACCTTCCAGAGCTAATCAAAGCCAGAGGATAGTGGCTTTGTGGTTCCTGAGAAGCCCTGCCCTCTGAGGAGTCCTTGGTCAGTGGAAACAGAGGGCTGATTAAGTTCCCCCGGGATTGGCTCTGGGATGCCTCATCTCAAAACCTCTGCTGTTCTAGTGAACTCAACCCAGCAATCCCTAATTGCCACTGATAACCAAGAGCTACATTAAACTCCCTATTCCAAGCTCATTCTTCTTGATTTCACCTCTGCATTTTCTAAAACTCTGGCTGGCTACGGAGTGTGTAAGGAAGAGACAAAGCTTTACAATTTGGGTAGACCATGGTGCAATCCCATGACCCATCCTATGTATTCTGATTTTTTTTTTTTGGTTTGTTTTTTAAACCCTCACATTCTGTCTTAGAGTCAAGGTTGTGTATTGGTTCTGAGGCAGAAGGTTGGAAGGGCTGGGCAATGGGCGTTAAGTGACACACAGCTAGGAAGCTCTGAGGCACCTGGCTTTCAAACCACTGAACCACCCACCTAGTTGCCCCTATTTACTTTTACTCTAAATTCTGGAATTTTTGAAGAGTTTCTTCCTTGCTGGGGATGAAGGTACTCTTCTCCTATTACCTAGCAAGTGACAATGAGTCATTCTTAAGCACCTACTATGTTCCAGGCATTGCTCTAAGTTCTGACATCAGGAAGGTCTGCTGGAAAGAGTGCTGGACTTGGAATGATGAGACTTGGGTTCAGATCCCAACTCTGACATGTACTGCCTTGGATAAATCGGGTCACCTCTATAACCCTCAGTTGCTAATAATAATTATTGATTATTAATAATTAATTGGTAAATTTTAATCCAAACATTCTCAATTGGTCCAGTGAAATTTGAAATCTGATAATGAGGCACTCTCTGAGGTAAAATAATTAATAATAATAATTCTTATTTTGCCAAGTAAAATTTTTTTGGAAGCACTTCATTAATCTTAGGGTGCTCTAGAAATGGAAACTATTTTTTACAAGTGGACTTAAAAACCAGGAGAGGAGGAATAGAATTACTAACCACTTAGACTGGAGAGCTAGAATATTGTCTATAGCTAGATAGTGCAGTGGATAGAGCACTCGCCTTGGAATCAATAAGACTCATCTTGGTGGGGCCAAATCTAGACTCTGGGTAAGTCACTTAAGTCTGTTTGCCTCAGTTTCCTCCTTTGAAAAATGAACTGAGAAGGAAATCACAAACCACTCCAGTGTCACAAAATCCCCCAAATGGGGTAACAATATAATAACAACATTGAGAGGAAAAGAAATATATTATTTAGTCATTTAACCCCAAGTACAGACCTAGGAGATGCCAGAAAGGAACAGTTCGAGGAGGAGGGAAAAAGAGCAAAACTGAGTTACATCAGGTTCTGGGTAGAGGCAAAGGAAACCAGGGATCCCTGGCAAGAGAGAAAAGGCAACAAGCTTTAAAATACTAGGAATAGTTCTGGCATAAGGGTCAACAGGAAATCAAAGGATAGGTAGTGTGGTGGAAAGTAGTGAATATGGTGACTGGAGCCAGGAAGACCTGGGTTCAAATCTCATTTTAGATCTTTACTAGCCATGTGATTCTCACTTTCCTAATCTATAAAACAGGGATAATAGTACCTGTATTACAACCTTCACAGGGTTCCTAGAAATCAAGAATTTGGTAACCCTTCAAGTCCTATGGAAACATCTTACCCTCCCTTGATCCCTGGTAAAAAGGTTGCCATAGTGATAGAATGTCTCACTAAAAAAAGAATCCTATGAAACCTTTTAGCCTTAAAGTTTCAACAGGATACTTTTTCTTTCTCCAGCCCTCTCCTCCCCAAAATGCTCATTCACATCAGCTGGAGGTTCCCAGGCCCTTCAGCCCCCCAACCCAGAAACATCCTTACTCTCTCTTTTTCTAATCCTCTCACTCTCGGAGCCCAGTTACTGGGCCTTTGTTCTCCTTGTGGTTTCTCTGGCATTTATAGAGGAGTTTATAAAACAAGGAGATGCCAACACCATTTCCAACAGCCTCGGGCCACTCTCAGGAGCAGCTAGTCCAGTGACAGCTTGGGACCAAAGCTTCTTAGATCTTCAGAAGTCTGGCAGTGGGGCACAGCTTGGGACAGAACAGGGAACCAGGGCCAGTTTTCCCTTCTGTCTGGGTCTCCTGGGAACTGAACTGAACATGGAGCTCTCTTTGAAGCCAATGGGAACTCCATGATCGGTTCAGATCTCCCGGGATACACAGCAAGATGAAACGCCAGTTCCAGAGGACCCGATGCTGGCAGGAACGGAAACTTTCTGAGCTGACTCTGAGTGATCCCAGAAAGGTACCAGCAGGGACCTGCTCTTGGGCTAAACTCTGATGCTCTCTTTGACTCTCTTTGGGGGTACTTATTTTGAAGAGCACTAGAAGATGCTTCTCATTCTCTCT
>NW_025359847.1:0-4819 GCF_016433145.1 Gracilinanus agilis | reverse complement strand
CCGTGGACTCGATGTGAGGCCCTGGATCAGTCCCCTCAGCTGGACCTCAGTTTCTTCAGCTGTAGAACAGTTGGCTGGCCTCAGGGATCCTGCGACGGGGCTGGTGGGGTCTCCTCAGAGCCAGACTTGGGGGATTCCACACTGCTTGGGTGCCATTAACCAGGCAAGCAGCAGGCCTTTGTTTTGCATTTTTATCTTTAACTCTTCCTTTCTGTCTTACAATCCATCCTGTGTATCAGTCCCAAGGCAGAAGAGCAGGGAGGGCTGGGCGGTGGGGGTCATGTGACCGGCCCAGGGTCACCCTCCCCTGAGCCACCTGACTGTCCCCTTCAGGAGGCCTCTAGGATGCTCCCACCCAGTGCCGGGCGAGGGAAATCCCAAGATGGGCTCAATCCCTCCAACAACAAGTCCTGCAGAAGGACTCTGGGCCGGGCGCTGTTCTGGGGGCACATAGAAGGCAATAAGAGGGTCCCTGTCCCGTCTCCCCCCCCCCACTGCCCTGGCACACGAGGACGGAGCTGGACTGGAGCCAATCCTGTGAAGGAGAACCTCTAGAGGGGGGCAGCCATTCCTGGAAGGACTCCTCCCCGGGCCATCCTCCCGGGGTGCCAGGCACTGGGCTGGGCCCTGGAGACACACAGAGAGAAGGGCAGGCCGTGTCCTTGAGGGGCTCCTTACAAATCCCCCCAGAAACTGTCCCTCCTGCTAATCCGGTAACCCCTCCGCATCTCGTGAACCCAAGCAGTGGGCACAGGAAATTAAGCGGGGAGGGGGGCACAGCAAGGTGGCTCAGTGGAGAGCCAGGTGGCCCTGGCTTCCAATCTGGCCTCAGGCACGCCCTAGCTGGGTGACCCTGGGCAAGTCACTTCACTCCACGGCCCAGCCCTTCCTGCTCTTCTGCCTTGGGCCCAGGGCACAGGATGGGTGCTGAGACAGAAGGGAAGGGGGTTATTTTTTAATTGAAATTGAAATGAAATTTTAAAAAGAAATTAAATGGGAATTTGGGGGGAGTTTTGTGGAAGCCTCAGCCAACACGTGAAGGCCAGCAGGCGCCGCAGGGGGAGCCGCCGAAGCGGAAGCGATGCACAGTTTATCTGTGAATACCAGAAAGAGACCCGATTTCTTCACCGTGAACGGCCCCCCAGGAGCTCTCGGGATTTGCCAGCTCGCCCCCTCGTCGCCGGAGGGATCCTGTCCCGAAGCAGGGCCTGGGGAGGGGGCTTCAGGCACAGCGATCCCCGCTGAGCAGAGATGGAAGCGAGCTTCAGGGACCCGAGCAGGACCCGAGGCCTCCCCGTCGGAGCGTCGGCAGGGCCGGTCCAGAAGGATTCTCAGAGCCCGGGCCGGGCCTCTCACACGCGCCGACCCCCCTTTCCACAGGCCGACAGCGAGGAGCTAAGCATTGCGGTCAGGGCCGTCCTCGGCTGGGCCTCCTTCTTTGGCCCTCGTATCCGTTCTAAGGCACAAGAGCAGCAAGGGCTAGGGAATGGGAGCTAAGTGACTGGCCCAGGGTCACCCAGCTAGGAAGGGTCTGAGGTCACACTGGAACCCAGCCGCCCCTCTTGCGCTCTTACTGACCGTCTAACCAAAATGACTCAGTTTCCCCAAAGGGCAGACAGAAGGTCCTCAGAAGGCTGAACTTCCCAACCATTCTGGCTGTCCGAAAACGGCCCCGGCACTACGTGGTCTGAGGGGGGGACAAGCCAGCCTCCCGCGGACCTCCCAATGATGAGGCCAGCTGGCCGGCTAGCCTCGAGGCTGCCCCGGGAGGGCTCCTGCTGCCGCTTTGGTTGGGGTCTGGCCGCGGAGGCCTCCATCCAGGCCGGGAGTCTGGCAGAGCGGCCCAGGCTCTAGTGTCAGGGACGCCCCGAAAAGGAACCCAAAGCGACGTTTACTCCAAAAGGAGAGTCGGGGTTCTGGGGAGAAATGGGGCTCCTGCCCCGGGACTGCCGCTCACGGGTGCCTCTGAACACGTCATCCCCCAGGAAAGGAGGGCGAACGGCCTCGAGGTTCTGAGCTCGCCTCTTCCCTTCTCCAGCTGGCCCTGGCCCTACACTGTTGGTCCACGGCTGCCTCTGTGGGTGGCGAGCTCCCTGCAGGGAAGGGGGGTCTGGGGCGCCATCTGTGCCCCAAGGCGGAGGACCGGACCCAGCTCGAGTGGGCGGCTCTGCCCGGCCCCATGTTCTCCAGGAAGGACACCCATGAGGATCCGACGGCCGCCCTGGCGGCGGCTGCGGTTATTATCAGGGTGAAGAAGTGGAGGCTGACCTGCCCAGGGACGGACGAGGAAGTATCTGGGGCAGGATCTGAACTCGGGGCTTCCTGGCTCCAAGGTCAGCTGCCCCGCCAGCATCGTTCCTGTGATTTTGTCTATTCTGTAGAGGCTCGAAAGCAAAGCGCTTTGCCCGGCCTTCCCCGTGGCCCCTCCTGGCCCCCCGCGAGCCCCAGTGCCCGCTCTGGGCCCCCCGTTGGCACAGACTTCAGCAGGGCTGCAGGAGGTTTTCTTCCAATGACTTTGAAAGGGTGACCCCTGCTGGCCATCGCAGAGCACGGCGTGCCCGACAGCCGGTGACTCAGAGGACGGGAGAGCGGCAGGGCCGGGCCCAGCCCAAACCAGGCACCCCCTGCCCGGTGAGGAGCCCCCTCCGAGCCGCACTGGGGTTAGCACCATGTAATGGGGCCGCCCTTTCCATCCAGAAGATGCCGTTCGAGCCTGGCCTCTCCTATTTTTAACCGTCATAATCGCACCCAAATGTTCCAGGAGAAAAACAACCGGAGGGGCCGCTAGAAGTCGGCGTTCCATCGGGGCCTCCCAGAGGGAAGATCCCCCCCAGCAGGGAACCGAGGTCCGAGCCTCCGGGAGGCAGCTCACTGCAGCCGGAGAGGACGGCCGGCCCCTGGGCCAAGTCACCCTCCTCGGGTGGGAGAGAACCTCGGTCCCAGGTCCCCTGGGCCGGCCTCCGATCAGGCCTTCCCGGGCTTCATCCAGGGGGCAAGCTTGCTAATAAAAACAAGAGACGGCCCTTATTTAGAGCGCTTTTAAGCTCGGCTCATGGCTTCCCGCAGGCGTTCTTGTCCTCCTCGAGACCCTGGGAAATGGGGGCGATGGCTGTCCCCGTCTTACAGATGAGGAAATGGAGTCAGACGAAGGTGCTCATCCAGAGGCAGAATTTGATCTCGCCGTGGTTCTCTAGCCACTCCGTAGCAGAGCTGGAACCTCTCCGGCTTCACACTCCAGTAGAGACTGGACCAGATGGCTTCTGGGGTCCCTCCTGCTTATTGGGGGACTCACCGTACCTGCCTAGCCCTCAGTTTCCCCCTTTGCCCTTTTGCAAAAGGAGAGGGTTGAACTGGCTTCCAAGTTCTCTTCCAGCTACAGTTCTAGGAGTCTGCAAAATGCCATCGAAGGCAATATTCACCACCACTGTGGCGGGGTGGCCCATCCGAGGGCACAAAGGGAATCTGGCTGATCTGAGGGTCGCCCCCCGCCCCCCAAGTCACAGGAGTTATCGGCTGCGGCCCTTTGGAAAGGGGTTCTTTACTGTGTGATCTGATAGCCAGGCTGAGTCAAGTCCACCTTCAGAAACGTCAGCCTCAAGATGGCCCAGACGGATGCATGAAGCTTAAAATCGAAGAACCCTGATTAAAAAGCCTCCTCCGCGCAAAGGATCGCGTTCGGATAAAATTCACAGTTCCTGCCCGCAAGAGGCTCATATTCTCCTGGATGGACATGCGCATGTCCAGAATCTGGGATTGGCTAAAGTTAGCGCGGAGGGTGGTCCCAAGGGTGGTCCCAGCGATTGATTATTGAAGGCATGGAAGGTTGAGATCTGAGCTGGTGAAGGGTTTGCTCACACAGATGAAATCTCAAGGAATCCCCCAGATACTTGAGGGTCTCACCACACAAACACGGGTAAAAGTGAGGCTGTTGGAGGAGGGCCGGCCCAAAAGAACGCAAGCTCTGGGAGGGCACGGCCCATTTCTTGGCCTGGCACCCAGCCAACTTGGTAAATGCTAGTTCACTGATACCCGTCATGACTACGGCAGAGCCACGTCTCCAGGGCCCAAGCAGTGGAACCAGTCAGCCAACAAACAGGTAGTAGAACCTCCTAGGAGCCGCGCTAAGCCCTGAGGAGGGATACAAAGAAATGCAAAAAGAGGCAGGGTCTGCCCTGGAGTTCACTCATAGGGCTCCTTACAATGAGGAAAGCCCAGGTCTGGCCCCCAACCCCAACCATGTGCATCTAATACATCCCCAGAGGCACGTTGCCTTCCCCTTAAAACCACATGGGGGGCAGCTGGGTAGCTCAGTGGATTGAGAGCCAGGCCTAGAGACGGGAGGTCCTGGGTTCAAATCCGGCCTCAGCCACTTCCCAGCTGTGTGACCCTGGGCAAGTCACTTGACCCCCATTGCCTACCCTTACCACTCTTCCACCTAGGAGCCAATACACAGAAGTTAAGGGTTTAAAATTAAAAAAATAAAATAAAATAAAAACCACATGGGAAGAGCACATCAAGAAGGGGACCCTTCCCGAGGGCACAGGAGATCTTTCCTCGACTGCCCACACGTGCTCGCAATAGCTGTCCTTAAGCAGGAAAAACGCACGGACTTGAAGGACTTTCAGGAAGGGACCTCGGGTGTCTCTCCTCATGGCAGAAGAATTTCATGGGAGACGAGGCCAGGGGCTCTTGGGAGCCATTGGGCAGTCTCAGAGCTGGAAGAAGTCTTAAAGCCAAGACAGAACCCACATTTTATAGACTGTAGAGAGCCGGGACAGGAGGGACACGATCTGCTCAGGGTCTCACAGTGGTTTGGAGG
>NW_025359846.1:0-1244 GCF_016433145.1 Gracilinanus agilis | reverse complement strand
CTCAGCCTCCCTGCGCAGTCTCCCTCTGGCCATTCCGCGGCGGCTGGCGCCCCCTCCCGAGCCAGCCTTGGGTCCCGGTGGCGGACGCCGGCTGCCACGGCCCCTCCCCCACTCCCCTATTGCAGGCCGCCCTCCCCTCGGAGTTGTTTTCATTCTCCTCTGGAGGGTTCTCAGCGCTCTTCTCCCCCCGAAGACTGCCTGCTCAAGTGCTTGGACCGGCTAGTGGACGGGCGGGTGACGTGCCGGGCCCAGACTCGGGGCGGCCCCAGTTCAAATGTGACCTCGGACACCTACTAGCCGTGCCACTATGGGCAAAGTCGCTGAACCCGTTCGCCTCAGTTTCCTTAACTGTCACATGGGGCGAATTATTGGAAGGTCTTTCATTTTTAGTATCTCATGGAGCCCTCACAACAGCCTCGAGGAGGCACATGCTGTTCATTCGTCCCATTTTGCAAATGAAATTGTTGAGGAAACTGAAACAGAGGCTTACAGTGACTTGCCCAGGGTCACCCAGCTAGGAAGTGTCCGAGGCTGGATTGGGAACTCGGGTCTTCTTCGCTCCTGGCCCAGCTAACCAATTGCCCACTGAGACCCAGAGCAGTCCTTGGTTCTGGGTTGCCGGAATGCCCGAGTCTAGGGTAGGCCTGGAGTTCTTGAGCTCTGCAGCTAGGCTTGTTTCCTCGTCCCGTTCAGCCCACCTTGGGGATGACCTGCCTCCCAGAGCCCTCTCTGGCTGCTTCCTTCCTTCTTCCCTGTGAGTTTGGAAGGGAGGCAGAGAGGAGGAGAGCGAAAGCCAGCTGGCGCCCAACGAGGGCCAGAGCTCAGGAGCTGGCCTGCCTTGGATGAGAAATATGGAGAAGGCCCCACGTGGCTAGGCTGGAGAGGTGGCAAGAGGGGACTTTTGAGAACACTAACCGCTTGGCTCCCAGAGTCAGTCTACTAGAAGAAGTTCCTTAAGAGACGCTCAGGAAGATTCAGCCAGTCTAAACTCGCCACGCGGAATTCAGCGCTGCAGCACCCCTCCACGAGCCACTCACTCAACTCTCTCCTCTTTCACGCTAGGGGGCAGTCGGTTGGCACACGTGGATTACGGACCTCCCAGAATGGTGATTCAGTCTCAAGATGGGCCGCTTGGACTTAATCTAATGACCACAGGGCAGAGGCTAGAATGTGGAGCTGGAGAGCTCAGCCAGAGACCAAGTGGCTTCGGTTCTGCTGGCAGACCTGCCGTGCCCGCCCGCCCC
>NW_025359845.1:0-2948 GCF_016433145.1 Gracilinanus agilis | reverse complement strand
GTTTTGATACATTTCCCATGTCCATAGAAATATATACACTTTTAGATAGCATTTTCCAAATTTCACTTTTACAATTCCCCGTGAGGTCCGGCAAAAAAAAAGGCTAGTCCTTTTTTCTTCTCTGGACCTGTAAAAATAAACAACTTCTAAAATTTTCAGGAATTTGGGGATAAAAGAAATAGATGAACAAATGGTTAAAATTAGCTGCATTGACAAAAAACCAATTTGGGGCTGTCCCCCACTGGCATAACAGTGTACAATTAAAACAATACATACAACTCAATTTCAACTCCCCATAGTTCAATCAACTGCACCCCAAAGTTCAAAGTTTGGTCTTCATGGTACAGTGAAGGCTTTTCAGACATCTTCATGTGTCCTCACCAAACAAGTTCGTCGTCTGGATTTTGGGGAGATGGCAAGATCCTTATCCTGAAATTATTCTCAAAAGAATTTAAACTTTACATTATAGATTACAAAACATACATTTTCTTCTAAGATTTATACAATTTAATTCTCCGTGAAATTACTCCTAAAAGAGTTAAATATACATATATTTTTACATTATCAGATTTTTTAAAAACTTAACAGATATCCCCGTGAGGTAAATCTTAAACACACCTTTTTTCTAAAAAAAGGGTACCTCAAGTCAGCTAAGGATGACAAAATACAAAGAATAGAATTCAGCAGTGTGCAATTACCCATCCAGGGCCAGGACTTAAGGAAAATGTCTCTCTCTGATCTGACTTATCATCAGCTTTTTAGGGAAGTGAGCCAAATAAAATAACCAATCTTAGGTGCTTTCTAGGAATCTAAGTCGAGGGGACCCACGTCCTCTAAAGTTTTTAGAAAAGACTGGGACTCCAGGACTCAAACCCCAATTTCCAAGCTCTAAAGTATTGGCATAGAACTGCTGCAATTATGCAGATCTTAGTCAGTCAAGTCTCTGACCATGTGCTTTCTTTAGCACTATTAATGGCTTTCATATTCCCTTCTGGAATCAGAGAGGAATTTAATTCACAGTCCTATAGGCTCAGGTATTTGCTGTAGAATCAGAAAAAGAATAAATAATGATTATATATGTACTTCCAGTACAAGATGAGAAAAAGGAATGCTCTAATTAAAAAATGTTTTAAAAAACAAAAATATATATATAGCTTAGAACTAGAAGGGTTTTGTTACCCCAAAATGAGATTCTCTGTGAGAGAAAGTGGGTTTTACAAAATAGCAGATTCACAATGCACATTCAAATAGAGTACCATTATTTCCAATAGCACATTTTAAAACAATAAACAGTGATGTTTAAAATTATATACTTGTTACAACTTTTAAATCTTGGCTAAGAGTTTCTCAACAAACCCTGTTATTGTTTCCATAGCAAAGAATATACAGGAGCTCCTTGACTCTCTGTATTTAAAAAAATCCTGGGTAGGAATGCGTCTACCCATTCCAGGCAATAATACCTCTTATAATAAAATATATAAAAGCTTTATCCTTTAAGACAACAATTCTTAAGGATTTAAAGTAAAAGTTAAAAAATACCTCTTGTAAAACTACAAGGTAATATTCAAAGCATGGAAAACTTCAAGGTTCTTTGCAATTACCAAGACAGAATAAATTTTAAAAGACATGTGCTCTATAAATCCAATAGTATCAGATCAACAAGCTGGTCAAAACCTCTTACTAGTTCTAATAGATTTTTTCCATTATTCGGGAGTTACAATAAAATCATCAACAGAATTAATCTAGCAACCACAAACTACATTATCTTAAAATGATTCAGTGTAACAGGAAAATCAACGAAATAAGCAAGATTAATTTACAAAACTAATTAGCAAAATACAGTAAGATACAGTCTCTTTAAAAGTCATTCAGTTCTGAAAGTTTTTTTTTTAATCAGTCTTTGCTCAAAGTTCTGAGCAGGTATGGGGTGAAATTTCTTGCCCTGAGTTCAGTTTTTAATCACAAGCAAGTCTGAATAGGCCATTTGGCCAATTAAGGGTAAACACTAGGTCCACGTGCTGTCGGGTCATTGTAGAAAATCCCACATGTAGAGCTTGTGTGGGTGGCTAAATTAGGTCTTTAGAGAAACACGTGGAAGGCTAGAATGTCTCCTATAAGAAAGTAGAGAGAAAGGGGAATATACCCAAATTGTTAGCGACAGGAACTGAAGCAGTCTCTGGAGGTCGAGATCTCGGCAAGTCAGGACTGGGTTCCTTCCCGGAAATCTCAGGAAAAGCAGCTCGGGGTTCTGGAGTGGAAGCGGCAGCACTGGTGAGGCTTGCAGGCTTTCGGCGCGGCAGGAATGGAGATCAATCAAGACAGGAGTCAAGAGATCGGCTGCGAGACGAAACTGGCTGGGCACCGGCAGTCCATCAGTGCCAGCAAGGGCCACCAGGCCTGGGGCATTGAGCAAAATAATTAGCAGCCCAGCGGCAATTAAAACCATTGTCTCTCTTCCCCATAAAACAGCCTCTAGGCTGGGGAAAATTGGGAGAGGACTGGGTGAGGAATAAAAATCGCTTCTGAGACTCGGGGTCCCAAAGCCGCATGGCTTTTTCCTCTTAGACTATCCAGAAAATTGAAAATTCGATTTCCAAACTTCGTAAGGTTGCCAAAATTATAAATATTAAAAATGATAAAGGCTGGTATGAATATATATATTAGTATTTTAATTAAAGCCATGCTGATAGATAAGTTATTAGACCACGCGCTTGTAAGCATTCAAAACTGCCGCCTCCATTACTGTCTCGAGTCTGCTGGCCAAGAGCCTACTGGCAAAGAGGCCACTCCCTCCTAACCCAGGAGATTTAAGCTCTTCCCTGGGTCAAGATGTAGGCCTTCCCAAGCCCCAAAACCCGGAAACGGAAACCAGTTGGACCATGTTGGATCACGGGAAATGTAGTTTTGATACATTTCCCATGTCCATAGAAATATATACACTTTTAGAT
>NW_025359844.1:0-3839 GCF_016433145.1 Gracilinanus agilis | reverse complement strand
TGTGTGTGGAGGGGGTGGGGGTGGGGTGGTTACTCAGCCTGCGATTTTGTGAGGGCTGTTTCACCCTTTTATAGCATGGAAATGTCTCGATTCCACGTACCTTCCACGCTGTGCCCTGTTGTGGGGGTTCCTCCGTTCGTCTGGACTTGTTTTTATGTCCCCTTGGGGAGTTTTGTGTGTTTCGGTCAGGAGAGATTAAGAGCTGCTTCTTACTCTGCCGCCATCTTAACCCGGAACCTCATATTACTTTTTAAAAATTAATTTGTTGGTTACTTTAAAATTCCCAGGTATATCTCCTCCCTGCACCATGGAAGACATCACCCAACCCCCCCAAAAAGGTATATATAAATTACATCTTTCTTGCTTATGTTTATCAGTTCATTCTCTAGAGATAAATATTCACAAGTTATTATTATTCAAATATTGATTCTGTAGATGTATATAATGTTCTCTTGGTTCAACTTGTTTCATTTTTCATTATTTCATATAATTCTTTCCAAGTTTTTTTTTAATTAACATGCTCATCATTTCTTATGGCATAGTATTATTCTATCACAACATACACCACAACTTGTTCATCCATTCCCCAGTTGATTGACATCCCTTCAATTTCTAGTTATTTGCCACTACAAAGAAAGCTGCTATAAATATTTTAGAACATACAAGTTCTTGTCATTTTTTTTTTCCCTGATCTCCTTGGGAAATGGACCCAATAGTGGTATTGTTGTTTCTAGGAGTACACAGAGTTTTATAACTCTTTGACCACAATTCCAAATTGTCCTCCAAAATTGTTGGATCAGTTTGCAGTTCCAGCAATAGTGTATATGTCCTATTCATATTCCTAAAACACAATTTTCACTATGTTTTTACTACCCTGCTCAAAAAAGCCGTGGTAGCCTCTAGGATGAAATGTAGTTTTGATTACATTGATATCTAAAGCTCTTCATTGTTTGGTTTGGTATTTTACTAGTCTTATTAAATGCTACTCTCCTTCACAAAGTCATTGTTCCAGTCAAACTGGCTTACTTGTTCCTCATATATGACATCCTGTTTTAACTTGGTTCCTCTTGACTTCCATGTCTCCTAATCCTAAACTTCCCTCAAAGCTCAGCTCAAATTCTACTTTCAATATGATACTTTTTTCCTGATTGCCTATTTGCTAGTGTCTCTTTAAGAAAAATTACTTTGCATTCACTTTTTATCTGTAATCCAGAGCCCAAGCATTCCATCCTACACCTAACCCCCAAACAAAAATATGATAGGTTCATCTGGACCAGATACAATCCTAGAGGCTGACTCTCAAGAGATTCTCTTTTTCTTTGGATTTTGATCCCACTCAACAGTTTTACTCTGGGGAAATATTTGAATGAAGTTTAAATATAGCTTGAATCTAACTTTGCCAAAAATGTGGGTAATAGGATTTTTAATTCTAACACAAGAGCTCAGTAAAAAATAAGAGTATTAGATAAAAATAGCTTTTATTTCCCCCACTGCAGAAACTTCTGAAGATGCAAAGGACCCACAAGAGTCCATAAGCAAATATAGAAATATAAAAACATTTAAATAGCATACTACATTCTCAATACAAAGACAATTGTGGGGAACTGTTAAACGAAATTTACTATTCATCACATTCCTGCACTACTTCCATGGTATGGAATGTGTTGGAGAGATTCTCAATCTGGATTCCTGGAGAGCCCAAGGAAAATCTCATCCACCAGCTGGATCCATGGACAGGAGGTCAAATAATTTGAGTGGGCAAACTAAAAATAAAAATGTTTAATGGCATGTTAAGGAAGACTACTGGCTGGTAGTAGCTTTGATTTAGGTTCTTTGTGTACAGATTAAGTTTTTAAAATAACTTTTCAGACT
This sequence comes from Gracilinanus agilis, assembly GCF_016433145.1. Classification (NCBI taxonomy): domain Eukaryota; kingdom Metazoa; phylum Chordata; class Mammalia; order Didelphimorphia; family Didelphidae; genus Gracilinanus; species Gracilinanus agilis. The sequence continues at coordinate 1,967 of NW_025359844.1, read as the reverse complement.
TGCTCTGAGTACACAGGCAATCTTCAACAGTACATGGTAATTAAAGATTAAAAAGAGGGAGTTCCTGAAGAATATTTGCCATGCAGCTCTCAGGATTGATTGTTAATATAAGAAAATATATCCTGTTTAAGAATTAAAAAGAAGAGGTAATCAAAAAGTTTCATAGTTATTAAAGAAGTCAATTGAGTTAACTATTTAGATATTACCACAAATATCTCTTATCTAAGGATAACAAATAGTTTTTACAACAGGGCATGAGATCATATTCTTTACCATGATCTTACATAGTTTAATTTTATTTCCCACTCACATCACTTAACTACCATAGTTCAGCTGAAGGATAACACTGTTGAGCACCCTCCTTTTCTGAAAAACACAACTAAAAGAATAGTCATGCTACAAGAAGCCAGACATGAACAATTTCAGGAACTCTCTAACTTTGAGGTACTTTCTAACCTGTATAGAAAATCCATTCTCAGGAACTCTAATATCTGGCTTCTTATAAAGAAAACAGTAGAAAAGTTATCAGGAATTGAAGGTTCAGGATTTTCACCTTTCAGGTTCATCATTTCTAACTCCAGCAAGTCATCATTATTTCTCATGTAAGGGTGGGAAGGAAGAAATTCCACTAAATCCCATCTCTTGCTGAATTTAGTCTGAAAGTCTTTGGGAGAGAAATCATGAAAAAGGAAAAAGCCGTGACATTTCACAGCTTGGGGAAGGATAAGTAAAAGGCAGATTTTGTTAGCATCCATCTCTTTCTGATTGCAGTTGCTAGTCATTTCAGACATAGGCATAGATATCAGGAACCAAAGATCTTCCCTGGGTTTTCTAGACAAGGTGCTAAAGAATAGTTTTCCTCCTTTGAAGATGTTATTATGACAAATGTCCATGAATAATTTCATCAAATTGTTTTAAGAGACTTTCCAAATTGTTTAATTTTTCTCATGATTAACCTTTCCCCCTTTATATATAATTTATATTTACTAATATGTTTATGTAGGGATAGCATGGCATAGTGCAAGAGTTCTTGACCTAGGTTCTATGAACTTATTTTTTTAAATACATTTCAATAACTGTATTTCAATAGAATTGGTCTCCTTTGTAATCCTATGTACTTGTTATATTTTCTTTCATGCATTTAAAAATATTATTTGGAGAAGGGGTCCATGAATTCCACCAAACTGCCAAAGGAATCTATGATATAAGTAATGGCTAAAAAGCTTGGTTTAGTAGAAACAAAACTGGCCTGAGATCCAGAACACTTGAGTTTAAGTCCTACCACTGACTGTGATTCTGGACAAGTCACTCTTAGTGTCCAAAGAAATTTTCTGTGACTCTAAGTTTCAGAGCATTTGCTGAACTGCAAAAGTAAAGGGAATTTCCTCATCTGGAAATTCTTTACCCATTATAGTAAAATCACAGACCCAGTCCCTATATCATTCCTAGATATAATGTATATGTTGATGCTTCTAATAGAATGTAAGATCTCTGATGGTAGGTATCATTTTTCCTTCATATCCCCAACACTTAAGCACTATGCCTATGTTGAGATAAATATAGGGTAGGTGCTTAATAAATGCTTGCTTTTTTGACTGATTACTTGATATTTTTTTACTGACATTTTATTTTGGTTCCAATGACATTGTAATTCTTTTTTTTTAAACATTTATTAATATTCGTTTTTAACATGGTTGCATGATTCATGCTCCTACTTTCCCCTTCACTCCCCACACTCCCCCCATCCATGGCCAATGCACATTTCCACTGGTTTTATCATGTGTCATTGATCAAGACCTATTTCCAAATTGTTGATAGTTGCATTGAGTATCGTAGTTTTGAGTCTACATCCCCAATCATGTCCACCCCAACCTATGCATTCAAGGAGTTGTTTTTCTTATATGTTTCCTCTCCTGCAGTCCTTCCTCTGAATGTGGGTAGCATTCTTTTCGATAAATCCCTCAGAG
>NW_025359843.1:0-1610 GCF_016433145.1 Gracilinanus agilis | reverse complement strand
ATATATATATATATATATATGTGTGTGTGTGTGTAATTGTTTCTGATTTTACATATTCTTATATATTTCTGTCACTATATTTCACATAAACTTCCCAAGATTTAGACAGAAGTTGTATTCTCTGATTAAGTTTAAGTTAATTTAAGTCTCTACTTAACTCTGGTTTCTGTGGTTGAGCCACAATTCAAGTTACTTGAACAATTTGAGTAACAAAACACCCTGAACACTAATGTAACACAGATTATATTATATTGTTTGTGAATAAATAGGTTCCAGAAGGAAAAGTTAGGGAAACAACAAACTTTATTTTTTCAGGCTACTCTCAGTTCTTGGATAGGTTGGTTTGCTACTTATGCTCCTCTGCTTCTTCTCTGACATATCTTTAGAGTCATTGTCCCACTGTGTATCTTTTTTTTTTGCAACTATTTTTTCTGTCCATTTCCAGACTCTTTGAAATGCTATTTGATTTTAATATACTTCCTCAGTTTAATACAGATTCCTAAGTAGCTGACCAAGGCTTTTAGGCAATAGCTTTGATTGATTTAAGGATATACTGGCCCTGCTTACAGTGGGTTTCAATTGATTACTATAAAGACATGACTACCTAACAAAAGTAATTTCATTTAAGAGGGTGGGAAGATCAGTGGAATTTTACCTTTACACCTCCTTCCTCTGTGCCTTTGAATTGACTGGCCATGACTGAAATATTCCCCCTCTTCTCTATTTCTTAAGTATCTCCTTTCAAGTCCTAGTTCAAATTCTGTCTTTGCTGGGAGACTTTACCTGATCCCTCAGTCACTTGAACTTTCCCCTTTAAAGTCATCTTCCTTATATTTTGCATGTATCCTTTATATATATATTTATTTACTTGTGATACCCATCATTAAATTATAAGCCCCTTGAAAGTAGAGATTGTTTTTGTGAGTTTCTTATCTTTTTGTATTCTCATAACATTTCATATAGCACCAATCATGTTGTGAGCACATAATAAATGCTTATTGATTAATTAATTGGTTGTTACCTTTCTTTTTTAATATTCTTGTACATAACATGCAACCTTGATATATTTTGAATCATGTTTATTTTTTAAAATATCTTCCTGTTACAGGGTCCACCTGGTCCACCAGGCCCAAGAGGTCCCCAGGGTCCCAATGGTGCTGATGTAAGAAATATTTTACTTATTTCAATTTCTTTTTAATTCTATAGATGAAAGGAAAATTAATAAGATATAGCTTCTAATTCCTCTTGAGTAAGTGAAATATTTAAGAACTTGTAATGAAGATTTACAAACTGGAAGAGAACTTAATTGTAATTATCTAGTAAAGTTCATTATAAATTCATAAAATTATCATTTTATAGATATAAACACTAATGTCCAAAAATGAATTACTCAAAGTGACTCACTTAGTAGCATCTCAAATGCAAATATATAAGATGGCTAGTATACACATATATACTCACATACACACACAAATACATAAATATGCTCACACAAACATGGAAGAGAGAAAGAAACAGTGAGAGAGAAAGAGAGAGAGAGACAGAGAGAAAGAGAGAAGGAGGGAGAGGGAGAGGGAGAGAGAGAGAGAAAGAGAGAGAGAGAGAGAGAG
>NW_025359842.1:0-2098 GCF_016433145.1 Gracilinanus agilis | reverse complement strand
ATATATATATATATATTCTTCCCTTTTTGAACTAAGTCTAATGAGAGTGAGGTTGAAGCACTGCCTGCCCCATCCCCAATTTCTCTCCTCAGTATAAAAGCTCTTCCTTGCTTGCCTTTTTTATGTAAGAATATTTTCCCATTCTTACCTCTCCCCCTCTTCCTCCATCCTTCATTCTTTTTAGATCATCCTAACATAATTGACTCACACTCATGCTCTCTGTCTTGTAGACTCCTTTTAATTGCCCTACTAATGATAAAATTCTTAAAACTTATCATATCATCTTCCCATCTAAGAATGAGCCTGCCAACCTAATGTTTGGGAGAAGACAGAGTGGCGCTATGGAAAGCTAGATTTAGAATTTGCATCTTGCATTGGTCACTTACTAGCTGTGTAATCCCAGACAAGTAATTTCTCCTTTATAGTCCTCAGTCTCCTCATCTATAATCCTCAGTCCTCCATCATCCTCTGAGGACTAAATGGCCTCTAATGGATCCCTTCCAGCTTTGAAGGCAAGAGAATAGCAGAGCTGAGGGGACATTGCTTGCTTTTGTTTTTAAGAGGGGACACAAGGAGGATTACATCAGAAAAAGAAATTATTAAATAGGGAGAAACTTGGAAAAAGCTTCCAGAAACCTATTTTTTTGTTTATTATTGTCACTTTAAAAAACAATTTCTCTGAAGTCTAGTTTTATTCCTACATACAATCAAAAGCCCCCATAATCGTCATGCATACACTGATTAGTTGTCTCAAGTGCCACTTTGGTTTAAATAAATAGTTTTTCTGTTCCTCAAGATTCAGGCACATTCAGTGTATCAGCAAATTAACCCCTTTTCCCATTCACACACACCCCTTAGAGGCCACTAATGAGTTATGAATAGTAGAAATAAAGAAACGCCTGTTGAAATTGCTTCCAATCTCCACGGTCAATTTAAATCTACAATTCACATTCTGACTTCTCTAGAATAGGGAAAACTGCAGAAAACTTATTTCAGTGATTGGACGAAGTGGGCTTCCTTCAACATAATGTATAACATTTCTCTAAGAAAATGGCTTCCAAAGTGCTATTTAAAAACATCATCCAATCAAACAAACATCTGCTAAGGAACTACTGTGGCATGTTGGGTTTGAGTACTGGGCTCAGAGTCTGCCTGCAAGATTAGGCTGATCTTTGGACCAAAAACACAGTCTGTTTGGGGCTTTGCACTTTAAGCTTTCTCATCTTGATAGGATCTTCCAGAATTTGTGTTCTACATAATCTTGGAGAATCCAGAGACTCCTCGGGACCAGGATAAAACACTGGATCAGGTCTTTAGCAGAGGACAAGGGACAATTGCTTACATCAAATACGACCCAATGTTTTATATCCACTTTAAAAAGAAATAGAGATTGTAATGCACTGTTCATGAATTATTTGGAATTTGGAACTTGTTCTGGGAGAAAGAGGAAAAGTAAAATGACTAGATTTTGGATAAGCCAATGTTGGTCACAGAAAATGAATTGACCATAATTTTCGATTTTTATTATATTTAGCCTGTGGTCTTGAAAATAGTAGGTGCTAAATAAATATTTTAATTTTTTAAAATTTTGATTGGTAAGTATGCCATAGTTGCTGAGTATGGCTTTGTGTGTGTTCTGTTATTTTCCAGTTGGGTCTAACTCTTCGTGATTCCATTTGGGGTTTTCTTGGGAAAGACACTAGAGTGGTTTGCCATTTCCTTCTCCTGCTCATTTTACTGATGAAGAGCAGGGTTAAATGACTTACCCAGAGTCACTTAGCTAATAGGTGTCTGAGGCCAGATTTGAACTCAGGAAGAGAAGTCTTTATGACTCCAAATCCAGCACTCTATCCACTATGCCACTTAGTTTCCCTGTCAGTGGTACAGGGAATCAGAGAGATGTAGTCAAAAAGGAGAGTCACCAGCAGGACAGTAGATGGGAATGCCTGCAGAATTCTCAAGCAAGGTAAAATATTCCCTTACAACATAAGACCTGTGAACAATGCTATACCCCCAAATATGACTTGATGAGAGTAAGAAAGGAAAAAAAGAAGGAAGAAAGAAGAGTGAGATGGGAAAGGAGGTCAAGAAAAAAAGG
>NW_025359841.1:0-5307 GCF_016433145.1 Gracilinanus agilis | reverse complement strand
TTAGTTTCTTTCTACATGTTCATTTACTCTCTGCATTGACCTGACTAGTGCTCAGTTTATTCAGATAATTTATGATAATATCCCAGGATTTTTCAGGGACTGCTTTAATGCTGGTATCATACTTAGGCTTTAAGATATTAATATTTTATAGACAATGTATGCATTTTATAAAAACATTAAGATTCTATGATTGCCATTTTCACATTTTTTTGTAAAGAACTATTGCAGTTTATTTTAGGTGGCAAGCATATTCCTTTAAAAGTAATGAGTAGGTCACATTAAAAAACAGAATCATATTTTTCCTCTTAATTTATGTTTTCAGATGTTTATATTTTTGATGATCAATTGTCAATTATCAATGAATTCTATCCCTTTATATTATTATAGTTTTAACCAATTTTGGTTAGATTTTAGAGGACTAATTAATTTGAAAATATGTAATTCAAAAGAATAGATCTATATTGCAATATAATTGGTTTCCTTTGCAAGTCTATGCATTTAAGAACATCATTCTGAGAAGGCTTTACCAGACTGCCAGTAGGGTCCATGACATGAAATGTTAAGGTTTCCTATATTAATCCTTTTAAATACATGAGAAGAAAATATTTGTAGTATTTTATTTTGTTCATTGTAGGAGAGATTTTCTTCCATGACTATACCATTGCATTATCTACTCAAAATAGGAGAGATAATGGTTACAAATTTAAATGTTATATTTATAGATACATACTCAATAATTGGTGATATTTTCAAATTAAACAATTAATAAATTTGTGTACTAGAATTATATTTACATAATTTTTGGCAAAGTTTTAAAAGTGAGATACTATAAGATACTATAATATTCAGAACTTTTATTATCAATCAACTAATGAAATATTTGAATATTAAATATCTTGTATCTCATACCTGAGCTACTTTGTCAATATTTTCCTATACTGACACTTAAATCAACACATAAATTCTTATTAAAGCTAACTCATCATGATCCCACATAATAAACAGCATCTGATTTGTGTTTTTGCTAAGTATTTTCTTAGCTGTAACTACTAACCTGTGTTCTAGTACATATATAGAATTTAAATATGTATAATTTAATTATAATATATACATGTATTTAATATGATTGATATACATATAACATTTTAGGATGTTTTTCATTTTTATTTAATGCAAGTATTTACTATTATTTTAGAAGTGATTTTTAAATTTTATTCAAACAGATTTCTAACCTAACTTCAGAAATTTTAATGCAGATTTTATTTGTTTATCTAAATATTTATAAAATATTATCTATCATAATTTAAAAATGTATGTGTAAACAGAGGTATGATTATATAAATATGTAGATACATACATGTTCATTCACAATAGATATCATACTCATATATATGTACAAATGTGTGTATATATGTTTGTGTATCTATAACCTAAGCTACAATTCTGTCTGCCACTTTCTGATGGACTTTTCCTTTTGGATATTCCAGTTTCAATTTGACTCAGCATGTCCCAAACTGAACTTATAAAGAACTCATTCTATTCCCCCCCATAAATAGTTTCCTCCTTCTCTGACCTTTCTGTGCCTCTGTCACTAATTTCACTCTTCCTACAATCTTCCAGACTCAAAATCTTTGAATCATGCCTTCTCTCATTACTTCAGTCTTTGTATTTGATCAATCACTAAATCCCCTTGATTTTCCTTTCAAGTTATCTCTTAAGTTACTGCAAAAATGACTTTGAGAACTCCAATGTCTTCCCCTCTTCCAACCCATCCTGATGCTTTAAGTTTCATACACCTTCTTAATATTATTGTTCCTTTTTCTGGAATACTCTGGCTCTCTATTCAATTCAATTCATCAATTATTATATACTAAGGGTGGAGAATTAAAATATAAAAATAAAACAGTTTCCATCCTCAAGGAGCTTATATTGTGTTAGGGAAAACAATATGTATAAAGACAAGTGTATATAAAAAAAGATAAATATGTTACATATTAAATAACTGCATACAAATATAATACTCATATTGTACATATGCATCTAATATACACATATGATCATTCATCCATCTATTTATCTATCTATGTATTTATTTGTCTGACTATCTATATCTATGTCTATATCTATATCTATATGGAGATAACATCATAGGGAAAGCACTGAGATAAAGAAAAACTAAGAAAGACTTGAAGAAAGTGGGCATTTTGCTGAGACTTAAATGAATCTAGGGAAGTAAGGAGGCAGAGATAAGGACAGAGAATATTCTAGGCATGAAGAGGGGCACGTAGCTAGTAAACATGCCCAGAGTTGGAAAATGGAATGTTCTATGCAAGGCAATAAGTGTTATTGCATCATGAAGAACATGAAGTAATATAGTATTAATTAATTAGTATAATCAACTAATTAATTACTAATATTATTATTTTATTATTAATTACTAATTAACATAGTATTATTATAGGTAATATAGTATAAGAGCACCAGAAAGATTTTAAAGGACTTTATATTTGATTCTGGAAATGATAAAAGCTACCAGAGTTATTGAATAGGGAGAGTAACAGTGTCAGACCCATTCTTTAGAAAGACCAATATGGCAACTGAGTGGAGGACATAATTGAACTAAAGTGAAGAAGACTTGAGTCCAGGTATGAGGAAGTGAGAGTCTGCCTCAGGATGGTGACATTGTTAAAGGAAAGAAGGCATATCTCTCAGAAGAGATGTCATAAAGGTATAATCATTAAGACTTGGCATATGTTTGGATGTGGGAAGAAAAAGTGAGAAGTGGAGAATGAAACCCAACTTGTGAACCTTACGTGGCTTGGAGGATGTTAGTGCCCTCAACAGTAATAGAGAAGTCTGGAAGGAGGAAAGTTTTAGGAGAAAGATAGTGAGTTCAGTTTTAGAAATTTTGAGTTTAAGATATCTATGGCATATCCAGTTTGAGATGTCTAAGAAACACTTGAAAGTATGTTTAGAGGCCAGCAAAGAGGTTAGGGCCAGATAAGAAGATTTGAGAATCATTAGTATAGAGATGGTAATTGATTTCTTGGGAACTGCCATAATCGGCAAGTGGAATAGACTAGATGAAGAAAAAGGGGGCCCCAAAAGGAGCACAGAGATTGACCAACCAAACAACTAAAACCAGGAATTCCCCACACTGAAGAAAACAAAGACATTTTCCATACTCCATGTAGCTGGCATGTACTGTTCTCTATTTTCAATTCCCTAAATTGAAAGCAGATCACCTGGCTTCTACTTTACAAGTTATCATTTCAATGCCAGACAATGTTTAAGTGAACTAAAAGTTTAGAACTGAAAGTGACTAAAAGATTATTGAGTTCAACCCCATCTAGCCTTCTGGACAGGCTAAAGGATTTATTTGCCCAAGGTCTAGCTAATGGCAAAACCAAAACTACGACTTGGATTTTATATATTCTCAGTAAGTTCCAAGTTAGTATAGAATTGATTATCACAGTTTCAAATAGTATCATCAGGAACAGAAGCAGAAAAAGTTTTAAGAAGGTAGAACAGAGGAGGGGCAGATAATATAAAGAATATTTTGTGAATACACTTTAAGACATACTGAGTTATTTGAGATATGCTGGAAGTAGGCTGACTTTTTCATATGGGAACTTTTATTTTATACATCTTTTTTCAATGAAGAATTTATTTTCTTTCCTTCCAGCCTGCGATTGAAAATAATAATAAAAAAACAAAATCCTTACTATTAGAAATATCTATGCACAGTCAAGCAAATACCCAAATTGGTTATGTAAAAAAAAAGTGTGATTATACAGGCCTGAGTCTGTCACTTAACTATTAGGGGGCAGGTAATATGCTTAATTATTGGTTTTTTTAATATAGTTCTCTGGGGATAAGGAGCATTTATTTATTTATTTGTTGGTTTAAACCCTTACCTTCCACCTTAGAATCAATACTATGTATTAGTTCCAAGTCAGAAGAGTAGTAAGGGCTAGGCAATGGGGGTTAAGGGACTTGCCCAGGGTCACACAGCTGGGAAGTGTCTAAGGTCAGTTTTGAACCCAGGACCTCCCATCTCTAGGCCTGACTCTCAATCCACTGAGCTACCCAGCTGCCCCCTTAATTATTGTTAGACTGGAATCATCATTTATTATTGTGTTGATGAGAATTCTTAAGTTTCTCAAAGCCATTTGTCTGTTCTCCACCAGTTAATGCAAGTCTTCCCGGGTTTCTGAGAAATGATCCCTTTTACTGTTTCTTACTTACATTATATTCATTTGCCATTTTTTGTTCAGTTGTTCCCCATGATGGAAATCACTTTAGTTTCCAGTTCTTTGTTACTAAAAAGAATTCCTATAACCATTTTGGATTTGGCTACTTTAATCGTTGGGGGGTATAGGTCTTTGTGGATATTATCACTAGATGAAAGGGTTTGTGCCTTTTCAAGAGTAAACATTTTTATCCCTTTTCTCCAGTATGATTTATATCACATGGTCTGTTGAGTCTGGATAATAGTGCCTCAAGCCCTTCTCTAAAGCTATATATATTTTAGGGAGATGTAGTTTCTACACCAGCAGAGAATTTCTACCCTTAGATTTCCCCAAACTAATGAACTCACAAGTTAGGAAGCCCCAAATAAAATATATTAAATATTATTCCTATGTATTATTAATATTGCTTAATAAGGGTGATATTCTGATGATTTTTTTTGCCTTTTTTTAACTAAGATATGGTGTGGAACCTCCTGGTTTAATAAAGCTGGAAAAAGAGATTGAACAGGAAGAAACACTTTCAGCCCCTTCTCCTTCTCCTTCTCCTTCATCAACAAAGTCTTCTGGAAAAAAGAGTACAGGAAACTTATTGGATGATGCTGTAAGTAAAGCCTATAAAAATTGGGTCCAAGTTCCTAGTGATTCTGGCAACTATAGATCTAATAATAGTTGATATATTTATGGTAGTATGACTCTGGGTTAGTCAAGCAACCGCTGTGTGCCTCAGTTTCCTTGTCTATAAAGTGTGAGAGTGGGGTTCAGAGGTCTCTAAGATCTCATCTCTCTAAACTAATGATTGTAATATCTTCGACCCTGAAATTGCAAAAACGCTTAAATAAATGCTATTTGGCCATTATGACAGCTTCCTGAGGTTCGTATGAGAATTATTCCTTCCATTTTACAAATAAGGTTAGATACTCAGGCTTAGAGATATTAAGTAACTTTCTCCACAGTCCCATAATTAATAAAAGATTAGGAGTCTGAATGAATGCCTTTCTTGATTTCAAATCCAGAATTTCTTTCACTATCAAAGCCTGATGTCCATTATACATAT
>NW_025359840.1:0-5787 GCF_016433145.1 Gracilinanus agilis | reverse complement strand
AGAGTATGTATATATAGTATAGCATGTAATATGTATGTATATGTAGGTGGGTGGGTATTTACATAAGAGAATAAGAGAAAGATCACATTTTCAAGAAGAAATGAATTCAAATCCTGCCTCTGAAACATACTCTACAGACAAAATTGCTTAACCTCTCCATGCCCCAGGCAGCTCTCTAAGATTATAAGGCATAGCCGAGTTGTGATTTGAATCCCAGGGAATTTCCATGCCCAAAGTTCCCCACACTGATGAAATAGTACTACTATCAGATCATAGATTTCAAGCTGAAAGGGGACCTCAGAGGGTCATCTAATCTCTTGCTTTCATCTTACATGTAGGGAGACAACAAGATTTTTCAGCTGGTCAGTACAGTTCCAAATGCTGCTGACAGATATGCATAAATAAGGCAGGAATGAGGTTCTGTGAATGGAAAACAATGACCCCACCTCCAAAGTTTGTCATTTATTCTTAGACAAATTCATGTGCATGCTGAGGCAGAGAGGACCTTGGGAATACTTTATCCTCTGAGATAGTTGTCAGGAGCAATACTCTTTTTCCTAGACTTAAGGGTAACACATATAAGACTTAATCTTAGGTTAGGAGAATTCTGTCTGGCTTCTGTTAGCTGTGTGATGACTCCACTGCCCAGCCTTATTAGGCCAAGCATCCAGCCATCACACCTTGGCAGAATGAAGCTGGGATGACCAATCACCTTTAAAGGTGGCTCTGAAGAAATGAATCCAGAACCTGCTAGTAGGAGAACCCCACCCCCAAAAGACACTACCAAGCCCAGATCTACCAGCATTCACCAAGAGACAAATGGGGACCAGGAGAGAGATATTCCCAGCAGAAACCCCATACCTGAGAGGTATGACCCAATGAGGGCAATGTGATGGCATCACCTGAACATATTGATGGTTCAGCAGCATTGAAGGGGTATGAGCCTTCTTCCACTGAAAATGCTACCCATATCATACATGTTTATCCCTAGAATGTCTACTCTCCCCACCACTTGTGGAAGAGTCCACCCTAAGTTTCAAGAGTGAGCATTCTATCGTGACCTTTATGACCGCTCTGCTATTCCCTTAGATGTTCGTTTTGAACTAATTGTGTCCTTTGGTTGGAAGAAAGAATCATAGTTGGGTGCTTGTAAACTCAGAGAGGAGAGATGAAGCATTTAAGTTCACACCTAGAGCCGAGTTGGGATTCAAATTTAATTCCTCTGATCTGAAATCTAGCATCCTTGTCCCCAAGAGAGGAGGGCACAATGGATAGTGTGCCAGACCTGGAATCAGGAAGAATCATCTTCTTAAGTTCAAAGCTGGCCTCAGATACTTATAGCTAGGTATCCCTGGGCAAGTCCTTGACCCCGTCTGCCTCAATTTCCTCATCTAAAAACTGAGCTGGAGAAGAAAATGGCAAACCACTCCATTGTCTCTGCCAAGAAAACCCCAAATGGGATCTTAAAGAGTCTGAAAACCACTGAACAACAACAAAATTCTTTTCCCCGATGCTACACTGACTCACCAACTTGGACTTTTACCAAACAAAAATTTTAATCCAAATACTATATTTTTTAAGTTCCCAGTTTTAAAAGTGTGACACAGTTTTGCATTCTGAGGTCATGAACATCCAGTGTTTCAAAGAGCATTACCTGAAATGGGAAGTTGAAAATCACATAAGGTAGACCAGGCAGACATATTTAATGAATGAGATTCAGGCTTGGCCCTCACACAACAATAGAGCTTAGAGGCTGGCTCTAAGGCAAGAAAGCCAGAACAGAAGATTTCAAAAGCTCTGAAACTCTGAAGTGAAGATATTTATGGGTCATTTAGGGGAAAGGGGGAATTTCACAGACCTGCCTTGATAGACTATAGAGAAGACCCTGAAATGAATACATCACAAATGTTGCCAACTTTACCAATATGGCATCTCTGGATACAAGGGAAAGAGAAGGATTTTTTTTAATTTGAGGATGTGTCATTAAAACATCATTGTGTAAAGAGTCTATAACTTGCCCAGTTTGGGAAATTCCTTCAAGACACTCAGATCACAATCCCAATATGATGGGTTTCAACAATGAAAAGAAAAAACAAAAAAACCACTGATTTTGAAGGTAGAAGTCCTGAATTTGAATCTTGCCTCTGACACTTTCTACCTATCTACCTGTGTAACCTTGGGAAAGTCACTTACCCCACTGGGGGTTTTCCACATCTGTAAAATGGAAGGTAGGATAGGCTAGATGGCTTCTGAGGTCTTTTCTTCCTCTAAAACTATGATCCTTGGATTTTGTGACCTAATAAATAAGTCCTGGGGAGTTGGATCAGGAAGAGAGATATTAAGTCAGGGTCACATAGTTAGCAATAAAAATAATGAGTCATATTTTATATAACACTTTAAGGTTTGCAAAGTACTTGGTGTGCATTATCATTCAATCTTCACAACAACCCTGATTTAGGTCCCATTATATATCCACGTATATCCTCTCACTCAGAGGTCAGAAGAAGCCATACAAGGACACACACTCAAGGTCTCTGAAGAATTTTAGTATTAATTGGAAGACATGAGAAATACTGGCAAAGAACCATCCTGCATGGTGTGCCCACATCAAAAAAGGCGCTGTGCCCTATCAGCAAAGCAGAATGGCAGTAGCTCAAAAGAAAAGAGAAATGCACAATTTGAGAGACATCTTGGGCATCTACGTAGCTCAGTGGATTGAAAGCCAGCTCTAGAGATAGGAGGTCCTGGATTTAAATCTGGCCTCAGACACTTCCTATCTGTGTGACCCTGGGTAAGTCACTTAATGCCCATTGCCTAGGCTTTACTGCTCTTCCAGTTTGGAACCGATACTTAGTACTGATTCTAAAGTAAGGATTTTTTTTAAAAATGTTAGCTAAAATTTTTTAATTAAATTTTAATGTTTTAAAATATGTAATATTTAAAAATAATTTAAAAATTAAATACATTTTAAAATTATTTTTAAAGAGAGAGATATCTCCTTCCCAAATGTTTATATGGGCTATTTGTGCTCAACTTGTAGTAGAGCCTTCCACGCTCATAATGCTCTGATCAACCACAGTTGGACACACTGTACATTAACCTCGACACATTGATGTCATTTTGGTCCTCTTAAAATACAAAGAACAACAACCATCATCCACATGTTATAGATGCAAAAACAAGAGCTAAAGAAATTAAGAGGGGATGGCTAGGTGGCTCAATGGATAAAGAGCCAGACCTAGAGAAGAAAAGTCCTGAGTTCAAATCTGACCTCAGACACTTCATGGCCATTGCCTAACCCTTACCATTCTTCTGCCTCGAAACCTATACACAATATTAATTCTAAAATGGAAAGGAAAGGTTTAAAAAAATTAAGAGATTTATTTGGGTGGAGGGAGCAGAGTCAAGATGGTGGGGTCACACACTTTCTGTTAGAGGTGGGATTTGAATCTAAGTATTCCTGATTCCAAACCCAGTATTCTACTAACTACCATTACCCTGAGTTCAAATCCAGCTTCAGACACGTATTAGCTGGGTGACCCTGGGTAAGTCATATAACCCTGTTTACTTCAGTTCTTCAAATGTAAAATGAGCTGGAGAAGGAAATGGCAAACAGCTCCAGTATCTCTGCCAAGAAAACCTCAGATAGGGTCATGAGGAATCAGACACGGCTGAAAAGACTGAACAATAAAAACAATCCTGTCACTAAAGCATACAAAAAAGGGGGAGAGGGAGGTGAAGCAGATACCGAATCTGTCCTATATATAGAAGTGTTCCAGGAAGAAGACTTTGCAACCTCTGGCCCCATTATATGTTTATCAATTAATATAGTTTAATAGCCCCAATTGTCAAAATTCTCCCTCATATCTCATTTGAATCACTGATACTATGGTTTAGACTCATTTCTCCTGTGGCCATTCTTTGGCAGAAAAGGGAGAATGGGTGGCCCGCTCCAGCCCATTGACCTTTTGGATCACTTAAAGCCATCATTAAGTTGTCTCTCAGCCTTCTCTTCTGCAGGTAAACGACCTCTGTTCCTTTGCTTCCTGGATCTTCAGATGCCTAAGCCTTTAATCATCCCTCTGTTGGTCTCCTCTGAACTCTTCTTAGTACCTCTTTTAATTGGGTAGCTTATCACCCTGATAGCACTGAATCAGATCTCATCACCATGAAACATCTGCTGAAGCATCGCCCATGTCACCCTCACAACTTTATTGGGTTCTATAAAGTTACACCCAGTCAAATTGATAAGATATGCACACAAATAAATAAAATACAAACTTGTGCATGCTCATTCCATGAGGAAAATGCAAACTTCTAAGAGATATTGAAGGAAGAGGTTATGACCAGCTCAAGGGACTGAGGGAACATTTGAGCTGGCACTAGAGTTATAACAAAGGATGAGCAGCACGGGCTTTGCCCCAAGGTGCTCAATTTAAAGGGTGCTGAGAATACTCGCAATTCAGCATCATACACATAACCAAATTTATTACCTAGTTACTAAGAATAATTAGCTGGGGCAACTGGATGGCTCAGTGGTTTGAGAGCGAGGCCTACAGTAGGAAGTCCTGGGTTCAAATATGGCCTCAGACACTTCCTAGCTGTGTGACTCTTGGCAAAATCACATTGCCTAGCCCTGTAACAAATAAAATTAATATAGAGGGATATATATAAAGATATTGGGGTTTAAAAAAATTTTTTTAAAAGAATAATTAGCTGGCATTGGAAGCAATGTCCTTTCCCCATCTTCCACCCCTGCTCCACTCAGTGGAAGACATATTTGTGTCACTTGCCCAGGGTGAAAAAAAGCCCTAGTTACTGCTCTGAGTAAACCTAGAAGGATTTCTATAAATTCAATATAACATTTTTCAGTGTCTTCTGTGAGCAGAGTTTCATATTGGATGCTTTATGAATAAAATATTTCCATAAGTTCTTGAGTGTTGTTGTTGTCTGCCATATGCAACTCTTTATGATCCTGTGGACCACACTGTCCATGGGTTCTCTTGGCAAAAATGCTGTAGTGCTTTGCCATTTTCTTCTCCAGTGGATTAAGGTAAATAGACATTAAGTGACTGGCCCAGGGGCACACAGCAAGTAAGGATCTGAGGCCAACTAGCAGTACCAGATCTTAAACTGTACTACAAAGCAGCTGTCATCAAAACAATATGGTACTGGCTAAGAGAAAGAAAGGAGGATCAGTGGAATAGACTAGGGGTAAGTGACCTCAACAAGACAGTTTTCAATAAACCTAAAGAATCCAGCTTTGGGGACAAAAACCCCACTATTTGACAAAAAGTGCTGGGAAAATTGGAAAACAAGATGGAAGAGATTAGGCCTGGATCAACATCTAACACCCTACACCAAGATAAACTCAGAATAGGAGAATGACTTGAATATAAAGAAGGAAACTATAGTTAAATTGGGTGAACCCAGAATAGATACTTGTCAGACTTGAATATAAAGAAGGAAACTATAGGTAAATTGGGTGAACACAGAATAGTATATTTGTCAGATCCTTGTCAGGAAGAGAAAGATTTTAAAGCCAAGCAAGAGTTAGAAAAAAAAAATCACAAAATGAAAAATAAATAAATTTGACTACATTAAACTAAAAAGTTTCTGTATAGACAAAACCAATGCTACCAAAATTAGAAGAGAAACAACAAATTGGGAAAAAATCGTTATAACAAAAAACTCAGATAAAGGTCTAATAACTTAAATATACAAGGAGCTAAATCAATTATACAAAAAAATCAAGCCATCTTCCAATTGATAAATGGGCAAGGGACA
>NW_025359839.1:0-2300 GCF_016433145.1 Gracilinanus agilis | reverse complement strand
GACAGGAGAGAGGGAGAGAGAGAGAGAGAGAGAGAGAGAGAGAGAGAGAGAGAGAGAGAGAGAGAGAGAGAGAGAGAATCAGTCAACCAGAAGTATTTTGAGCTTACAGAGCCAATTTTCCTCATTTTCCTTATTTCTTCCAATTTTATCCATGAATGGTACAGATCATCCTTACCGCTCATAGACTGAATAATTGATGACTTTTTGAAATGATATGGACTCACTATAAATCTTCCATTTGTGAATATTCATGGCAGCCACAGAGAGGAGCCATCCATGCTGAGAGGTTAAATCTCCTGGTGGATTAGGATCATTTGAAGACAGTGAGCTGAATGGGCAAGTGGAAGCAGCCATGTTAGTGGACAGAGCTATTCACAGCCTAGTGTGGGGGAACAACAGATGCTTAAATGTCAGTGATCTCCCCATCTACTCTTTTGCTGTAACTGTTGGTGTTTATGATTGGGCTCAACCTTGGACTCCTGACTGAGCTTTGTTGAAGATGAGGTCATTAACCATCTGTTGCACCTATGTTGCTCTCCTTGGCAATTTATCTCTTTTTCATGCATTCCTGAACCTCTTTGATATGGTCACTGGAGAGAAGGAGTGGTGTAGTGAAAAAGTGCTATATTTGGAGTCAGAAGAGATCTGGGTTCAAATCTCACCTTCAACGCAAGTTATATGACCCAGAACAAGACATTTGATCTCTTTGAGCCCAAGTCTTCATTTATAAAATGGAGGTAATACCTCTGAGTGTTTCCATGAAGCAAAATGAAATAATAATTGTATGGATGCTTTGTAAACCAAAACCTACTTCATAAATCAGTTTTTATTATCATTTGATAGTCTCCTCATTCTTCCCACAACACTATTTTACCAATTATGAACCTTTTCTCCCTATTATCTTTTTGTGGCTCACCAACCCTCCACCAGTCTTGATTTTCTTGTCCTTTACCTGATGTCTTCTGTTTCTTCTCCCTTGGTGTCCACCCCTTTCCTTGCCCTCTATTCTTTCCCATAGATGAGAATTACTGTTGAGAGGCTCAGGACATCATCTCATTATTTCTATTAAATATCCAAGGAAAAGCAATACAGTGGAATCCCTTTGTATTGCTGGTGTTGGGGGACACAATTAATCCCTGTCTTACAGCCTTGTCAGGTTTTTCCCATATGGAGGTGTTATATTTGGGGGAACGTGATTTGACTAGAGGTATACTGTAATCTGTGAAAGGACAAGCTGTGGTATAATAGGATTTTCCTGGAGCAGCTTTCAGAATTACTATTAGAGAAAACAGAATAAGGTTGTACAATAACTTTGATTAGATATTCCAAATACAATATGTCAGCTTTGGTTTTATAATGAAGGGTGGTTTGGTCTTTTTTTAGTTTAAATAAATGCAAACAGAAAATATGAGTAAAAGATTACTGCCAAAGAGGAAAAAGGTTTTTCCCTGTCTCCCTTGGACTTCACAGAACCTTTTCCCCATATAATTATTACATTTGATTTTGGTGCTATAGTTATTTGAATGTGTCATACTCCTCTACTGAAATGTAAACTCCAAGATGGCTTGAAGAATTGTTTTAGTTACATTCTCTATTTTCTCCCTGGTGCCTAACAATGTATACAAAGAAAGTGTTTAATAAATGCACATCATAGGGGACAGCTGGGTAGCTCAGTGGATTGAGAGCCAGGCCTAGAGATGGGAGATCCTAGGTTCAAAACTGGCCTCAGACACTTCCTAGCTGTGTGACCCTGGGCAAATCACTTGACCCCCCCATTGTCTAGCCCTTACCACTCTTCTGCCTTGGAGCCAATACACAGTAATGACTCCAAGACGGAAGGTAAAGGTTTTAAATAAATAAATAAATAAAATGAATACCCGTTATTAATTGCAAAGAGTGGAAAGATGAGTCTAATATATGATGTTATTATAGGATTCTGTAGTATTCACGTCATATATTTTTTACTTTTCCTGTATTAAACAATAAATAATTTTCTTCAAGTAGTATTTTTTTCCTTCTCTCATATCCATCTTTGTAGAATAACATGGGCAAAAAGTTCCATTTGCCCTACCTAACTCCAATCTGACTCCTTTCTTCCCATTTTTTGATAATGACATACTCATTTCTTAACTTTTCCAACTTTCCCACCTCTGCTATCCAGTGTCTCTCTGCTTGCTCCAACTACTATTGTGGCCTTATTACTTTATACATACGTCACTTTAATAGTGTAATAATAAATAATAACATTAAATATAATTAATAATAATATAACAAATATATTTCTAGAAATATATTATAAT
>NW_025359838.1:0-4362 GCF_016433145.1 Gracilinanus agilis | reverse complement strand
TTTAATTAAAGAAAATTATAGTCTAAAGCAGTGGTTCCAAAACTTTTTTGCCTACCACTCCCCTTTCCAGAAAAAACATTACTTAGTGCCCCCTGGAAATTGTGAAACTATTTATTGAACTCAGAATAGAATGTAATACAAAAAAAGTGTGGCCATTGCCGCCTTCCTGGATCGCTGCAGCACCCAAGAGGGGGTGGTAGCGCCCACTTTGGGAATCACTGGTCTAAAGGATGGGAATAGAGTTTTCTATACTTCCAGATTAAAGGCAAATCACAGGGTCAGGGAATGTACTTATCTACACTGAACTAAGAACTAAAACAAGACGGCACAAAGAACAGCAGGATTGAAGTGGGAAATCCTCTTTACTGAGTCCTGTCACACTCCAGCGATATTGCAGCTCTTCCAGGACCACAGTCTGTACTCCTTCAGATGGGCAGATCTGGGAGCTAAACCAACCCAAGTTAACCAGCATCTCAGCTTGGGTTTAATAGTCTCAACCAAAAATCTCCCACAAGCAGATGACTGTCTTTCTTCTGGATCCCAGGAAATCAGGGTGCAAACTCCACTTCCTCTAAGGTCTCCCAGGGGAGTCAGTTACAACTTGTCCCCAGCCAACATGGAGTCCATCTCGGAGAGAGAAGCAACACTTCCTGCTTCCCCATTCCATTTAGAATCCTTCAGCTCTGCATGCTAAGCCTCCTTAATCTTCCTCAATATCATGTACTAATTTGGAGAACTAATCAAATTTTATCTTTTATCTTTCAATATGTAAATTTTAGATTCACTTCTGATTAAAAATAAATCTTGGCCAACAGTTTAGTTTTATTTTTAGATAGGTCTGCATCTGGATATGGGAATTCTCTCAAGGGAAACAGGAGCTTAGTTAAATATAGGGCTATTTCCAGGAACAATCTTTAGAACACTTGAAAAATACAGTGGAAAACCAGTCATACTGCATCATCACCGCAATAATAATATAATAACTTAAAAAGGTTAAGGAAGAACAGCTGACAATTTTGTAATCACAAAAACAAATATTTATGTTTATTTTCACATGAAGCTTTATTAAACATTTAGGTTATTACATTTCCTCAGCCTTCCTAGAAAATTTGGCTTTCTTTGTACCAACTACCAATCATCAGTACATAGACAGTCACTCTTATTAATGTAATTTAACAAAACATACAGATGAATTTAAAGACTAAACCCTTTAAGAGTAGTACTGCTAATTAAAGTATTAATGGAATATTCAGTATAATGATTCTTCCAATTCTCTCTTAGCAATGACATTTCCTATTGAGACAGGAACATGGAATCTCCATCCCCATTTCATATCTACAACAAACATTTTAGCCTATGTTAACTTAGCCTTTGTGGAATTATTTACTTATCTCAGCTAATTAATCCTGAGTAGAATCTCATATATTCCTAGTGCTCTGAGAATAATGTCCAAGTGGTCTCTTTGCTTTAATTAATGACCACTTTTCCATTACTGTTCTCTTTTCACAGGGGCATTCTTTATCTTTCCTCCATGTATTTCTTGATTCCTCTATACTTTAATACCTTCATGTAACTGGTAAATGCTAATTTAGGCAATGGGAGTCCAACTCATCATAAAATGCCATATACTTCTTCCTGACTTCTACTTCATAAACTTGATTCCAGTACTGACTTGGCTTATTGCCTGGTAGGTGGGGGAATCTGTCATCTTCCAATTAAAGCCATGTGGATAATCCTGATATCTCAGCTAGAGGGATCCTCATACAGGTAGCTACCCAAATGTAGAACATCTCTACCCAAAGAAAGATAGCTACTACAATTAAGTGGTTAGTCAATCTCTCATTTTGGGTTTTATTTTTCTAAGTTAATGAGTCCCCTTTTTTCTCCTTTTTTCCTTTACCTTTGCATGGGGTGTTGTCACATGAATTGTTATCAATAGAAGGCCCCAATTCAAATTCTATGAATGTGAATCACAATGTGTTAATAAATCATGTTTTGCCAAATATTACAGAAAAACTAGTAAAGAATGGAGCTCATGTTTTTAGTATTAAGATGAAGTCCAGCAAAATCCCTATGGAGGAAACTTTTACCTATACAAGAAATTTCTTCCATCACTAGTTCAGTTCAGATGAAAGCTTCTCCAAGTGTACTAGGATTGTCTTTTTATCTGATCAGACTTTGAGTTTCAAATCCAAAGTAATACAATTTGCGAAGGTGGAGTTTTTTGGTTTGTTTTTAAGAAGGGGAGATTTCACCAATTAACTGGGATCAAATAGCAATTGTTTTCTCTCTGAATAGGTTTTGAATATTTTACCTGTCTGAGCAAATATTGCATCAAGTCCTACTGACTGAATTTTCATCTCTAGCTAATACTTAGTGAGAAGAAAGAGAAACATTTGTTTTATATCCTGTATTTCTTTGTAAAAATTTCAGCAAATTCTCTAGCCAAGTCATTTAAAATTGTAATATGCTGCTTTGAAAGAGTGGAAGCATGCACAATAACAACAATAATATATGTTGATCAACTGCAAAATAACTTAAATAGTATCAGCAATTCAAGGTCCAAGACATCTTTGAGGAATTCATGACAAAAAAGCTATCCACCATCATAGAACGAACTATTGGAGTCTGAATGCAAATTGAAGCATACCATTTTCACTTCATTTCCTTCATGAGTTTTTTCTAATACAAGTAATATGTCTTCTTTCAATATGGAAATATGATATATATGATAGCAAATATATAACCTATATAATATCATTTGCCATCTCAGGGAGGGGGAAGCAGTGGGAGAAAAAGAAAGAACAGGGATCACAAAATATCAGAAAACAATTATTAAAAGTTGCATATACACATAATCTATGAAAATATAATAAGTTAAAAATTACATTGTAAAAGGAAGATAGTGAGAATTTCACATATTTAGAAGGCAATTGTCAGTGATAAGAGAAAAGATTCCTTTTCAATAATAGGTGAGACTGAATAGTGCCTTCTGCCTCAGAAATTCTGGTATTGTAAGACTGACTCTGATACTGGAACCAAGGATGTTTAAAGTGTGCAAGATAGTACAAGTATTTGATGTTAGAAGTGAGACTATAAACCCAGTGTCCTATCTTGAAAATAAGAAATCTACATCAAAAAACCTTCTATGGTTTTAGAGGTTTTCCCCTTGCCATAAATCTTCTGGCTCCCTGAGAACCATATCTGTCAAGATGCCCTTCAGGTGATAGACCTCCCAGCTTAGCTTGAAGTATGTGGAATATTTCTTTTCTCTGCATTGGGTTGAAAATCTACCCATTGTGTTCCCCCACAGTTTAGAGGGCCAGTTATTAGTACTCTACTTCCTTTTAACATTTAATATTGATTGACTTTTACAAAGGAATATTTGCTTCATAGGCATACAGCAAGAAGAAAATTTAATTCAATACTTCAGGTTATATTTCCCACCCTCCCATATTCCTTCAGTGCTCTAGAGCAAGGAGGGTTATCCTCAAAATTTAGCTCTGGCTACTACATTGATCCCCACTTCACATCCAGAACCAATATCACTGCCAATTTATACTGGGCTAGAGTCCCTGCCTCTTGCTCCTCAGGTTTCTATATTGGTTGTTAGTGCACCTGGTTTTGAATCTTTGTTTCTTGGTTTCCAGTGGTTCATATTCCTGGTCCAAGCTGGAGATTCAACCCTGATCAAAGAATAGAGAGTAACTAAGGAAAAGGCTAGTGATTAAGGACAATTTCTCAGGCCCCACCCATTTGTAGCCAACATGAAGCCTGAAAACCCTTCCCTTTTATAATATGATTCTTTTAGGACTGTTAGCAAAGAGGTGACCTTAGGTACATAGGCCTCAAAGAAATAGCTCAATCAGGCCTTTTTCAAGACACCAACTATTCTCACTCCAACTGGTCTCACTTCATAATCTTTGGAAAAAGAAGCCTCTAAACCATGTGTAAGGCAAACAAAAATCAATTCTAGAATTTCCATAAATGCCTCAGTCATCAAAGTCCTCCCACAAGAAGCTCCTAGTAAAGAGAAGCAATTTTGTCTGGTTTGGGTAAGTCCCAAATTCCCATTACATAACCAGAGTGATATCTTCTTTAGGGTTAGACTAGTGTGCTTATATGAATCTCTTGTTAAAAAAAAACACAATACTTAGGAAAGAGTACACATTAAACTTTTCAGTCATTAATATTTAAGTGAGAGGTTGATTTCCTATAAAATTTAATACTGAAGGAATGAGAAGACAAACAAATACAATTTTATACATGTAGGGAAATTGGGGGAAATCGGAAGAAGAAAGGAATGCAAAGCAAGAAATAAGGCAACTTGCTATATTGAGGATTGCTAGCAATATCAGTGAA
>NW_025359837.1:0-5064 GCF_016433145.1 Gracilinanus agilis | reverse complement strand
TCTTGTCCTGGGGTCAGGCCTCCCGGTAGTCCCTGGTCTGCCCCTCTGCCCGAGGCTCCTTCAGCAGTCTCAGGGGCTGCTCCCACAGCCGGGCTCCCGTCTGCACCAGGTCCTCACTCGATGTCCTATCCTGCCCTGGAGATCTCAATTCACTCCCAGGGCCCTGCCTTCACCTGCACATAGGCTCGGGAAAGTCCCTGCTTTAGGGCTTTTCATTCATGCCCTAGGCAGCGCTTTCACCCACACAAGAGCTGGGGGAATTCCCTGCTTTAGAGATTCACACCCAGGGCAGCGCTGCAGGGGAAAGTCCATGCTTCCCCCAGCCTCTTCGGGTCCCACGTCTGGCAGCTCACACAGGTACAAGCCCTGGGGCTGCTAGTGGTTTACTCGTTGCCCCAGTCCTGCTTTCACTCTTGTGCATTGGCCTTGGCGCTGTGCGTGGTGTGTGTGTGTGTGGGGGTGGGGGGTGGAGTAGCTTTTTCCTCTCGCGTTTTAGTGAGAGCTGTTTCACCCCTTTATAACGTGAAAATGCCCCGATTCTGCATCCTTCAATGCTGCACCCCATTGTGGTGTTCCTTTGATCGTTTGGGTTCGTTTTTATGTCCCCTTGAGGAGTTTTGTATGCATTGATTAAGAGAGATCGAGCAGCTGCTCCTTACTCTGCCGCCATCTTAACTGGAAGTCTTCTCTGGAAGTTCTATTTAACCAGTGAATCAAAGCTCCACTTTGATCATCATCCGTGTTCTGTCTTCTGTGTGTGCCCTCGTACCTTTGTCCAGTCTGTCCCCCATTTCTGCAATACTCTCCTTTCTCACCACTACCCCTGAGAACCATGATTTCTTTTAAGACCCAGCTCAAATATCATCTTTTCCTTCTTCTACTCCCACTTGTCAGCTCCCCTCCTCCCCATATGGAAACTACTTGGTTTATTTTGTATATTTCTCATGTATACTTAACAGTAAACATTTTCACCTCATCTTCCCCCATGAAGAATGTAAACTCCTTAGGGAAAGGGATTGTATTGCTTTTAAATGTGAACTTCCCAGTGCCTAGCAAAATGCCTGGTATACAGTAGACACTTAATGTTTGTTGAATTATTGATACTGGGTGAACTTGTGAAGCATGTGGCTCTTTATATTACACCAAACATCCACTTGATAGTGGAGATGCCACATCCTCAAGATTAGGAAGGGTTAGAGATGTGGGTGCAGGCAAACATCTGATATGAATGAAATGTTCTTCATGGATCTAGTAACCAGTAAACCTGACATGTTCTATTTCTTCATAGGTCCTTCCTTCCTTCCTTCCTTCCTTCCTTCCTTCCTTCCTTCTCTCCCTGCTCTAGAATTTCAGTGACTTGCCTAATATGTCAAAAGGAGATCTTGAACCCAGGACTCACACATAAGATCACAGATATACAGCTAGAAGAGACCACACAAGTTGTAAAGTCTAACCCCTACAGTTTACAGATGAACAAACTGAGTCCCAGGAGGTTAGTGACTTGTCAGTGGTCACAAAGGTATGATCACGGACCGCCTATCGAAAGCTGGAAAGGGCCTTGGGAGGCACAAATTCTCATCTCATTTTACAGATGAGGAAACAGTCCTAGATAGGTTAAATGCCTAGGCCCAGCTCCCAAAAGAAGGAACTAAAGGGGCATTCACACCGAGGTCTTCCTGGCTCCAGAGTCAGGCTCTTGCTCCTTTAGCACACTGTCAGTACGGCACCTGACCCCAGCACTAGCTCTCTGCGCACTATGGTACCCACATTCTCATTTGTAGGATTAAGAGCACTTACACAACACGTTTCATTTAGTCAGTAAACGCCTCAGAAGTCAGGAGATTTATTTTTATTTGTGGCGCATTTTGTGGGCTGCAATATAGGTATGAAATTATACATTTTATTTCAAATGTAATAGCACATGCAACAAATACAAGTGAATAGAACATGGAGTAAAACGGAGCTCTCTATCCCACAAGCACGTGTCCCCAAATCAAAGTGCAAGATACAAACGAATCACATTTTGAAACAAAGGTGGGGAGGAGAAGACACAAAAATTATAAAATTAAACCGTATTACGTTCACACAAATAATTTCTTTGCCCTGGGCTCATCTGTGCCCATTTTAAACTGTATAGTTCTTGTCTCACATAAATCATGGTCTCTAGTATTCATCTAAGCCTCCTTTCTTTGTCTGCATTACTTGGGCCGAGTGCTCTATTCTCTTTGTTTTCTTTTGGTCAGTCTACAGCCTAGTCATATGTCACAGTGATAGAGAGCCACTCAGTTCAACCATTAAATTATTATTATTATTATTATTTTAAAAACCGTCACCTTCTGTCTTAGAATCAACACTGGGTATTGGTTCTAAGGCAGAAGAGTGGTAAGGGCTAGGCAATGGGGGTTAAGTGACTTGCCCAGGGTCACACAGCTGGGAGGTGTCTAAGGCCAAATTTGAACCCAGGACCACCCATATCTGGACCTGACTCTCAATTCACTGAGCTACCCAACTGCCCCCTCAACCATTAAATTATTATTGGATGTAGAGGCGGTTTAAGTTTTCCCACCATCATAAGTTGAGTTTCTATGCTCATGGGGCAAGAACAAAAAATGACAAATGGACAGATGCTTCATTGGTAGCCAAGCAATATGTATCAAAAGACCTTGAGGGGGGCCCTTAACTTTAGAAGGTGGGTTTCCTTTGCTGCATTTACATGAACTTATGAACAAGACCATAAAGGCTAAGAACTCAAGAAGGGGTTATAATCTGCACCACTGGAGGGAGTATCCACATTTTTTCCGGGTGAGTTGTTTCACACCTGTCTTACTCTTTGTGATACCAACTGGGGATTTCTTATCAAAAATCTTGGAGTGGTTGGCCATTTTCTTCTCTAGCTCATTTTCCAGATGAGGAAACTGAGGCAAACAGGGTGAAACGACTTGCCCAGGGTCACACAGCTAATAAATGTTTGAGAACAGATTTGAATTCAAGAAAATGAATCTTCTTAACTTCAGATCTGGTGCTCTATTCTTTGCACCAGCTAGTTGTCCTTATATGAATTAGTATCCACATTAATGAGACTAATTAGTTAATAAATCGACAAACAGTAAGTGTCTTTTATATGCCATAGTCTGTGGTTTATGCTGAAGATGTGGACAAAACTGAAAAAGTCCTTGCACTCATGGAGCTGATGTTCTACTGGAGGAAAATAGCCTACACATGATTGTAGAAGCATAGATTTAGGGCTTAAAGAGAATTTAAAAGGCTATCAAGTATAATCCCCTCACTTGGCAGATGAGGAAACTGAGGCACAGAGTCGTTAAATGACTTGCCTAGGCTTGCAAAGCTGGTGTCTGAGGTGGGATTTGAAAGGAGATGTTCCTCACTCCAAGTCTAGAACTCCGATTTATGCCACCTAGCTGCCATTGAAATACCAGTGAAATATCCAATAGAATACAAATGGCGCCCTCCGAATAGCATATGGGCCTGGGGCAGTTAGTGGAAACTTCTTTGTGCAGTCTGTGTCAGAATCTTTTCTGTAATAACTCTGGATCTGGGAATTCCTTTGGGCTTCTCGGCAAACTGGAAATCCATTGGTTGCCTGCATGCTCTCGAGCTGCTGACAGAGTCATTGTTCTATTCACTCTGGTGAGACCTTTGCCCCGTGCCCTCACCCTCTTCTCTCCAGGACTCAGTGAGGAGCTGGGACAATCATTTTGCCTAATCTCCAATAATGTAAACTCACTTAGATAAATGGTCCTCAATTACAGGAGAAAACTCTTAATACCAGAGCTTGTTACATCTCCCCCAAACCCCCAGGAGTTCACGTTCCCCACATCCTTAAAATAACAAGCAGCCTGCTTTGGGGGTAGGGGGTTGATGGGAAAGTAAGGGGACTGGCAGGCAGGGAGTTTGTGTACTGAGGGCATTGGAAATTAGGAGGTCCAGGCTGCAGAGCAGGGGCAAGTCTAATGCAGAGAACAACAGATTTTCTCATTCTTTTTCTTCCTTCCTTTTCTTTTTTTTCTTCCTTCCTTCCTTCCTTCCTTCCTTCCTTCCTTCCTTCCTTCCTTCCTTCCCTTAATTTTCCTTCCTTTATTTCCTCTCTGTTCCCCCCCAACAATGAGGAGGTAGTGAATATCATGGTGGGTGGGGTGGGGGTAGAGGGGGGAACTGCAAAGCTGGGAGTTCCAGTATAGAAGCAAAGCAAGACTCTTGGATAAGTCCAAGCCCTGTGTGGTTTGGCTCAGAGAATTCCTTGGCGGTTTAATCCATTTTCCATCCCCCACAGAAACACTCGGGCTTCCCTTGCAGACATTCCATCATTGCAACCCTCACAGGCCCTCCCCCTGCTTCACACATGGGGCTTAGATCAGCCATCAGGTTGTTTAGCACAAGGCCAGGCTTCCTGTGCCTCCCATGACCGCCTTCCTCCACTCCCACTTCAGGCCCCTGAACTCATTTCTTTTTACAACTAAAGTCTGTTTATTGCACTGTAGCCCAAATGGGGTGAGGATTTTCATAAAAATGGCCCTGTCTAACCCTCCCCCAATCTTTGGGTGACTTCAACTCATACATCTGAGCTCCAGGAAGGTCCAGATGCATCCAATAAGCACCACCTGGAGAGAAGATAGAGGGAAAATGAAGTTCCCTGAAGCTTCCTTAATATTCTGATTTTCTCCATATTAAAAAAATCCTCAAAACTTGGCCTCTGTTTCACTCTTTTTTTCTTTTCTCTTGTAAAAAAGAACCCAGTACAGTGTGGAGATTAGGTCAGACATCCTAATTCTCCTGAACAAGCAGCCAATCAACCAACAAGTACTTACTGGCCCCCTCAGCATAGGACAGGAATGTGTGCCGCAGGTTTGCCCCAGGTCTATGGGGAAGATGCTACTTTTCTTACTATTCCATTTCACTCTCAGTGGGAAAATCATAAACCCCTGGAACTACATTACCCAGAGTTCCCTTCTGTATCACCCACAATTCCTTTAGCCTTGCTTATACTTGCATGTTTACTGGGTCTGTATTTAATTAGGGTTTGCTGTGCCACGCCCCCTCTCTTGC
>NW_025359836.1:0-2915 GCF_016433145.1 Gracilinanus agilis | reverse complement strand
CCTTCCTTCCTTCCTTCCTTCCTTCCTTCCTTCCTTCCTTCTCTCCTTTATTTTCCCAGTGAATAAAGTGCTAGAGCTGTGGCCAGGAAGATCTAAATTCAAATATGTCCTAAAATACTCAATTAACCTCTATTGACATCATTTTTCTTTTCTGCAAAATGAGAAAAATAATAGTACTTATATCTCAAGTGTGTTGGGGGGGCATAAAATGAGATATTTTATAAAGTGCTTTGTAAACTTTAAAGCGCTCTCTACATAAATACTCTCATTATTATCATTTCGAAGGTAATGAGTAGCAGGTTCCTTGCTAATGTAGTAGAAAAAGTATTAGATGTAAAGTCAAATACTCTAATCAAATCCAAGCTCTGACATTTATTACTGTGGAAAGTTCATTTCACTTCTCTGGTCTTTGGTTTCCTCCTCTATAAATGGCAAGATTGGATTTACTGAGCTCTAGTGTCTCTTCCAAGTCTATGCCTAGAAACCTATGATAATCTAGTGTTTGTCCCAGGCAGTTTCTTCCCAGTTGGGGATGTACTATATCTAGTTCATACAAGTTCTGAAAGCCAATTGTTAATTTTCTGTGGAAGCATTTATGCTTTGGAAATTGGAAAACCAGCTCAGAGCTTGATTTCTTATTTTATAGCTCATCTAGACTTAGGAAACGGAAGGGAAAGATATTACTACTGCATATTAAATATCAAAGCATGCCCTGCCTTTTCAGAGAGTCAGTTTTAAGATATCTGTCCACATGACTCTGTTCTCACTAATTCCACCAATCCATTATTGATGATCCTGGCTCTGATGTGCCAGTCTCTGGTCCTGACTCATAGCAGAGCAGGCCGAAGTGTTGAAAAGACAATTCGGTCTGTGGATAGAGTTTTGGACTTGCAATCAGAAAGGATTTCAAGCCTACCTCAGACACTAGCTATATAATCATGAGTGGGTCACTGAATTTCTCTATCCTTCAGCTGTAAAAAGAGAAAGCTAGACTTGGTGGCTTCTGAAGGCCCTCCAGGTATAAATCTATGATCTTCTGAGAAGACTAAATAATAAATGAGCTTTTTTTCTAATTCCTGCTTCACTAGGGCTAGAGTTATAGTAACAGATTGGCTTAGGAAAAATCCACACTGGGGCACCCAGGTGGCTCAATGGATTGAGAACCAGGATTAGAAACCG
The DNA here is from genome assembly GCF_016433145.1 of Gracilinanus agilis. Classification (NCBI taxonomy): domain Eukaryota; kingdom Metazoa; phylum Chordata; class Mammalia; order Didelphimorphia; family Didelphidae; genus Gracilinanus; species Gracilinanus agilis. Next base: position 1,736 of record NW_025359836.1, on the reverse strand, counting down.
GAGATCCAGGGTCCACATCAAGCTTCAGACACTTCCTAGCTAAGTGACCCTGGGCAAGTCACTTAACCCCCATGGCCTAGTCCTTACCACTCTTTTGCATTGGAATCTAATGGTATTGAATCTAAGAAGGAAAGTAAGTTTTTATTTTTGTTTTTTAAAAGAAAAGCCCCTCCCCCCCCCCAATATTTCAGTCTATTGTCATGTGAGTCAGTACCAGATCTTGGCATATAGGAGGCAGGAACAACAAGATTGGATTAGTGGAGCTGGTGAGAGCAGTGTAGACACAAATGTTTGATCATTAAAATAATCGCAGAGGTTGAGTTTTTGCCTTTCTTTGAATGTCCATTGCTTAGCACAATACCTTTCATATGTTGTTCAGCCTCTTTGTGACCCCATGGACCAGAGCATATCAGTTCTGTCCATGGGTTTTCTTGGCAAAATTCTTGAGTATTTTATCATTTCCTTTTCTAATAGAATAAGACAAACAGAAGTTAAGTGTCTTGCCCAGGGTCATACAGCTAGTGTTGGAGGCTAAATTTGAACTCAGGTTATCCTGACTCCAGGGCCAAAATTTCTATCCATTGAGCCACCTAGCTGCCTGGTATTTAGTAAGGACTTAATACATGTTTTTTTTTAACTGACTTGAATTAAAAATTTGAGTATGATTATTTCTATTTGGGGGGGACCATACTTGTGATTTCACTGGGATAATTACTGATGAAGATCTTCCCCTCATAAACAGTTGAGGTTAGAATCTCCTTCTTGATTTTTTAGAGAGTCATCTAGATTAGTGAGAGGTTAAATCATTTGCTCAGATTCACGTAACTGTTTTACACTAAAGGAGATATTTGAACACAAGCCCTTTTTACCCCTAATCCCCCACTATAATAAGATACTTCTAAGTGGGATACTTTTCTATTCCACTTAAAAGTAAAAATTAAAACACACACACACACAAAGTTTTCTCCTCTAGTCTGCTATAATGTCTATCAACTAGAAGGAGGGAGACACTTGTCATTTCGTCATACTCTCTTAATTACACATGAAAATCTAACTTCTGCTCAATTGTCCAGGGACCCAGAGATTCTGAATTGCTGGCAGGGATGCTGGCAAGTAGGTAAACTTGACCACCCCACTTCTTATGGGCAGGCTGAGAAAACTACCCTAATGAATAAATGTCTGTCCCTAGGAACCCCCTCCCCACAATTTTCTGCCCTATGCCTAGTAGAGCAGGTTGACTTATTAACAAAATATAATAATTTAGACTGATTTGGAGGTAATTATGGCTATACTTTTTTCTCTTCAGGCTCAATTTAAAAAAAATACAATGACCTTGATAAAATCCACATAGGATCAAAATATGGTAATTTAGTTTCCATTCTTAACACTAGTCATAGGAGAGGACTGTCATTTGATCCATTCCATCATTTCATTTGATGCAACAAATTCCATTGTTTCAGAGAAAGTTAATCTCTCCCAGAGAGGAATGATTAATTTTAATGCCTGATTCCCACAGGCTTTGGTGCTAAACTCTTAAAAAAATGTGTAGCTTGTATTAGCATCCATTGTGTGTGTGTGTGTGTGTGTGTGTGTGTGTGTGTGTGTGTGAAAGAGAGGAGTGGGGAAGGGAGGGAGAAGAGAGAGAGAAGATCAGAGGGGGAAGAGAAAGGGAGAAAGGAAGGGAGGGAGAGGAAGAGAGAGAGTCAGGGAGAGAGAGAGAGAGAGAAAGAGAGAGA
>NW_025359835.1:0-1187 GCF_016433145.1 Gracilinanus agilis | reverse complement strand
ACTCAAATATACAAGGAGTTAAAGCAATTGTATAAAAAATCAAGCCATTCCCCAATTGATAAATGGGCAAGAGACATGAATAGGCAATTTTCAGGTAATGAAATCAAAAGTATCAATAAGCACATGAGAAAGTGTTCTAAATCTCTAATAATTAGAGAAATGCAAATCAAAACAACTCTGAGGTACCACCTCACACCTAGCAGATTGGCTAAAATGAAAGAAGGGGAGAGTAATGAATGTTGGAGGAGATGTGGCAAAATTGGGACATTAATGCATTGCTGGTGGAGTTGTGAACTGATCCAACCATTCTGGCTGGCAATTTGGAACTATGCTCAAAGGGCTATAGGGGAATGCCTGCCCTTTGATCCAGCCATACCATTGTTGGGTTTGTACCCCAAAGAGATCATAGATAAACAGACTTGTATGAAAATATTTATAGCTGAGCTTTTTGTGGTGGCGAAAAACTGGAAAAGGAGGGTATGTCCTTCAATTGGGGAATGGCTGAACAAACTGTGGTATATGCGGGTGATGAATACTATTGTGCTAAAAGGAGTAATAAACTGGAGGAGTTCCAGGTGAACTGGAGAGACCTCCAGGAACAGATGCAGAGCGAAAGGAGCAGAGCCAAAAGAACACTGTACACAGAGACTGATATACTGTGGTAAAATTGAATGTAATGGGCTTCTGTACCAGCAGCAATGCAATGACCCAGGACAATTCTGAGGGATTTATGGTAAAGAATGTTACCCACATTCAGAGGAAGGACTGCAGGAGAGGAAACATATAAGAAAAGCAACTGCTTGAAAGCATGGTTCGGGGTGGACATGATTGAGAGTGTGGACTCGAAACTACCACACCAATGCAACCACCAACAATTGGGAAATTGGTCTTGATCAAGGACACATGACAAAACCAGTGGAAATGTGCATCGGCCATGGGTGGGGGGAGTGCGGGGGGTGAAGGGGAAAGTAGGAGCATGAAACATGTAACCATGTTAAAAATGATTATTAATAAATGTTAAAAAAAAAAGAAAACAACATTACTACAACAATGTACATGGAAAGAAAACAACAAAAAATGAAAAGGAACAATGTATTTAAGATCACCAAAACTGGGACTTGAAACTATAGATGAATGGGCTGAAGCATTTCTTTACCTTTCTGAAATAGCCCAAGAAAGGGTAAAGA
>NW_025359834.1:0-1155 GCF_016433145.1 Gracilinanus agilis | reverse complement strand
TTCCCTCCTGAGGTTAATACATTTCCACATCTAATTCTCTGCAGAGGGTAAGTATGAGAATATGGATTCAAATCTCCTTTGTCCATTCAGATAAGTGTGAGGATCTAATAGTGCCTCTTACCCCAACTCCTTCTTCCATATTTTTATATTCTTCAAGAATACACCAGTTGTGAGAAATAAGAAGTTCCACCTAATTATTCCTTATTTATTCACCAACATATTCCCTTTTTCCCTCTCTTTCCTCACCCAGGGGGAAATTGGAAGGGGTTCAAGAGTTAATAAAGTTGTTAAATTCTTATGGGGCAGAAAAGAATTCTTCAAAATCCTAATTTTTTCAGGGCTCCATGGAGTTAAATACAAATAGTATACAAAGTAAATTCAAAGAAACCAGAGGTTTAGCATTCAAAGTTCCAAGTAATTCATTTAATACACATTGATTAAGACATTGTTGTTCAAACAACAGAAAGCCTTATTGTAACCATTATCAACTCATGTTACTCTCTTCAATAAACTCTCTGACATCTGGATTCCTCATTCTCACACTTCATACCTAGCCACAATTTTCCACTTTCTTTGTCAGGTCAGGAAGCACCTAGCTTTTTATCCTGGGGGGAGGGGGGGCAGCTGCCTCCTCTTGATCCTCCTATACAAAAGGTTCCCTAGCCTGCCCTCCACCCAAAAGTTGATTAAATCATTAAATCAAAGTGTGGAATATTTAATAATGTGTGGCATACTTAAAGGGACCACCATGCTTCTTGCCCTCGTGGATAATAGGTTTAATTAAACCTTTCCAGGGGACCAAAACCAGAAGAGAAGTTAAGCATTAGTTCATCACTACCTGTCATGCTAGAGGCTAATGATAACTGAGCAAGAGACATGGTTGGAGTGTAGCTATTGAAGGAGCAGAGGAAAAAAGGAAACATTACTGAGGAAAACTATTGGCCAACATTGGTAAATGAAGAATAGAGGGGAGAGGCACAAGTCTCTCTGGAATGTTGGGGGATGTCCTCTATGTAGCAGATTACAAAGACTGCAAGGTCTGACCCCTTAAACTTGAACAAGAAGGAGATAGGGAAGAGTCTGCTTTCCCAGACCCATGGGGTAATTTTTAAATTTGAACTTTTCACTCATGTTTTGAGTAAGAAAAAGAAAATA
>NW_025359833.1:0-1558 GCF_016433145.1 Gracilinanus agilis | reverse complement strand
TATATATATATATATATAACTAATTACTCAGTCTTCTGTTTTTCTTGGATATGAACTGTAATTTCTAGCATTAAGGCTATTTAGATTTGTAAAAAAAAAATCAGACACAATAAGAGCTGAGCAATTCTGAGATTTCTCTTTTGTCAATTTTACTACTCCATCCCTAACCCTACTTCCAATTCACAAGGTTTATTGTTTCTTTTATCCTCCATTTTCTTCCAATATAGCTCAAAAAAAAACACAAAATATTTTGAATATCTATTATATGATGACAAAGATATAATCCAGAGTTGAATATCATTTAGCAAATCTTGCTTTGTAATAGTAGCACTCAATGCAAGTATAAATTCTCTCTTTCTGTCTCTTTTTCTCTCTTTCATACACACAGACATGCATGCGCACACACACAAATAAACACACTTGTTATATAAATATACAGTTAGTAAAAATAGCAAAATCTGTATATATTAGAGAGAAAATAAGAAAAAAAGGGAGAGATGGAAGAAGGAAAGGGAAACAGAAAGAAAGATAGGGAGAGAGATACTTAAGAAAATAACCAACATGAGAATGGGTTGGTAGTAACTAATTTCTGTAACCCCCCTTTTTGGTAATATAAGGCCTCGGGGCTTTTTGTTTTCTTGTTTTTGCGTTTTCCATCCTTCATCTTTATGGACAATCAATCACTCAATGACCTCAAAAATATCAACTCCAGAATAAATTTCCTCAATCTATTCTATTTTATCCAGTTGTCTTTTATTTTACTGGTTTCTTAAATATCATTTCCATTCCCTCATTCACACTGAATACTATAATAATAGAGCCTGGAGGATTTACTCCATTATCATTGATGGTGGGGAGAAAATTTTGGTATAAAATAATTTTGATAAAAGTATTACATCTCAAATGAGAATCAGGAGTTAATTCTTATTGCTTTATTGTTGAAATTTAGGTTCTTTCAAAATAATTTTCTTAAAAATAGATTTATTTGAAAACAAAATTAAATATAGTGTTAAATATAATAGCAATAAAGGAAGAGGAAGCTGTTCCAAAAAACGAATCCAGATTCAGTAGATTTCCTTTTGGCAGTATAAATTAGGACTTACAATGGTTGAGAAATGTTCTGGAATTTATCAGTAAACCCTTTCCCCTTCATTCTATGACCACTTCTTTTTCTAATAAATGATTATCTCTGAAAATAAATTCATAATCCACACGGCGGAAGCATTAGTGCAATGCCTCATGAGTTCCTGAAGGCACGTTTCTTTTTCAGGAGCCCATACAGAATTAATTTCTCATGCTAAATTTGACACAGGAAATTTACATTCTGTAATTGACCTATAATGGATGCTCTGACTCGATGTCTGAATGAATGGTGAACATGGTAGGTAAATGTTAGATAATGCTGGGACTCAATCTGAACATTTCCTGGAGGGAAAATATGAAAACGGGATTTTAGAAATATATATTAGCACATATTATAGACATCATTGGATAAATGAGAAGCTTTGCAGTTGGAGAGAGAATATTCAGTGTCAAAACCTTGCAAAAGAATTTGGCT
>NW_025359832.1:0-1814 GCF_016433145.1 Gracilinanus agilis | reverse complement strand
ATACACCCATCTAATTAAGGCTTGATACCAAGCAAAACCTCCTGAAGACCTCCAAGCAAAGACTAGACCCTCTGGGGAAGCTAGAGAAAGGATTATCCCGGTGTAGATTCTGCCAATTCCTCAGTCCATCTCTTTCGGCCGCAGAGTGGGGCCGCAGCTCTGAAAACGGTGTGGCTCCAACGAATGGCCAATACCTGGGTGCTGGGGCCGGTGACAGTCAGTACCCCGAAATCGAAACCATTCTGCAAGAAGAATGCTGATAGGATGATCGGCGACAGACATGCGAATGGCAGGGAGGAGGCTTCTTTCATCCAAGGGTACCAATTTGGGTCAACAATACTTCTAAGAGCCCCAGAAGCTGCCTGCGAGGGCTAAGTGCGAGGTCCCGGGAGCCTCAGGAAAGAAGAAAACAATTAGGAGGCGCGGAATGGACAGGACAGTAATTGGGAGGAGAGACAGAGACAAAGGAGGCTCAGACTAAGGACATGCTCACTGCAACGGGTTAAGAAAATAGGCTTCGGCCCAGCCAAGAGCCAGGTGGATGGAATCGTCCTGTTTGGAGGCGGCTGCTCGAGGTCTGCTGCTGGCAGCCCGTATTGCTCTACCCACTTCCAGATCACGCACGTGCATACAGACATCGAGGCTTTTGCTCTTCTAATTTCTGCTCTGGTGAAGGTCTGCCCCGGAAGGAGCCCCGCCGCAGTCAGACACCGATGGGCCTCCCGCGATCCCGCACTTTGACACACGAGGACGTGAGTGGCTGCAGAGGTTGGGGTGGGGGTGGGGGGGCGTGGAAGGAGCCACGACCGTGCCCGAGTCTGCTGCCTGGTGGAATCAGCCAGGCTTGGTTTGATTCCTCAGTTTGGAAGAGTCATCGCTTGTGGGTGTCCAGAAATGCTGAGGGTCCTTCGGACGCCCGCCTGCCCGAGGGCCGCCATCAGCCCCAGAGGGACCAGGTGCCCTTCCAACAGGCTTGGAGGGCCCATCCCCAGGCCCGCAGCCACAGAAGGGCACAAAAACTTCCATTCCTTTAAATCAATGCTTTTCTTAAGTTGGAAACTTATTTTTTTATTAAGTAATAAAAATGAAAAAAGGAGTCCCGTGATACTAATCCAAAAACTAATGAAAAACTCGAGGAGATGAAATTTTAAAGAACTCATTTAATTCTCAGCATATGCATACACATGGAGACAGAGATGGGGAGGATGTCCTGAATCTTCTCTAGTCACCATCATTCCCAACAGCGGGCTGAGCCCCCCCACAGCGGCTCCTACGTCTCCCCCAGGGGCATCCCGAAGGGGTTGGAGACATCTTTGGCCAAGTGGAATCTCAGGTAATTCCCGGGGAACATGGCTTAGTCAGCCCTATTCAATTAGCTTTTAGAGAACAGTATTTGCGAAGGGTGAGCGAATCATGACTGCAGGAACCGAGCATCTCCCAGTGCCTGGGACATAGTCTGCCACCAGCCACAGGAAAGTGGGTTTCAGCTTAGAGAGGACTCGGGGCAAAACCCTCATTGGGGAGCCCTCGACGCGATTCCTTGCATTATAATACAGCCTGTTTCTCCTGGGATTCTGGCAGAGCCTTGACTCTGCCCTTCCTCACTGGGTCTAGTGTGTCCTCCACTCCCAACGGGACGATGCCCCCTGCTAGAAGGCTTAAGAAGTGTCTCCCTCTTGCGATCCTCCAAAGATGACCCGACCTTCCCCCGCCGAGAGAATGGGGGCTCAAAGGCGAAGCGGAGACGCTCTCCTCCCCCTCCCCCTCCTCCCCATCTTCCTCGTCCTCCTCGTCCTCCTCCTCCTCCCCTTCCT
>NW_025359831.1:0-2293 GCF_016433145.1 Gracilinanus agilis | reverse complement strand
TCTCTCTCTCTCTCCCCATTACTCTCCCCACTCCTTATCTAACCATCCATCCATCCATCCATCTATCTATATACCTATCTACTATCTATCTCTATATATGTATATATGTGTCACTCGCAGCAGGGGTGACAATTTTTTAACTACCACAGATGTTTTTGTCATTTTTATTTTCTGCATTGTGCCATTGCCACATCCTTTTCCCTGAGCTATGATGATGACTTAGTGATAATTCCACCATCCCTAATAGTGTAAAGAGTTTGCTCTGACTATTTTTTTCTAAATTTCATATTGTTATCCTCATCCAAATTAATCTGCATGTTCCCATGGAATAATATTACTTTTCTGAGTTTCTCAATTGGTTTTCTTTAAATTTGTTTGACTTTCCATTGATTTCCTCTACTTCATGAGATAATAATGTTCAAAATCACTTTCCATCTTTCTCTGTAAGAATTTACACTCACGTTTATATTGTCAACTTATGTTGCCTTTGACTGCCACATTTCTTTAACTGATAAATCATGTTTAGCTTGTAATTTCATTTTCTGCTTATTATCCAGTGTTCTATTGATGACAATTGATTCATAGCAAGCTTTAATGTGAAAATTTTTACATTATTGACTTTTTTATTGTCTGGTTTAGAGAATTTTAACTAGACATCATATTTTTTCTCACTTGTATCTTTTTTTTATAATCTTGAGATTAATTTCAATTCATTTTTTTAATAAGTGCATAGTCCGATTATGCCAAAAAGCCAACTGATTCAGGAAAAAATTTACATTATATATGTGTCATTTCTTGCCTATTATAATATAATTAATTTTACATATTTATTCTTTGGATGCTCATGATTTGCAGGACATTTAATATCTTTTCCTAAAACAATTTTAAATTTAAGCCTATACATTAAGGGGTTTTGTTTGTTTTTTGAAGGAAGGAAGAAAGGAAGAAAAAAGAAAGAAAAAGGACATTTGAGAAGGTTTTCTATCTCTCATTTCTCTCCTGATTTTATGTCAACCCAACTTCAGAATACTTTGAGTGATTTTATCCACACTTCTTTTTTTCTGCTATGGTGAACTGTTATCTTTCCAAATTCAGTTAGAATAAAAAGTGTCATCCTTCTTCCATAGCAAGAAATAATATTTGTATATTGCCCAAACTGATCTCTGTGTAGTCTCTATTTTGATCCTAGAGGCTTTTAGGGGATACATGATCCTTTTGTTTAACTTTTGAATCAAAATAAATTCTAGTTCTTTATCATATAATTATTGCATGTTCCAAAGTTCTTAGTCAAATTGTAATCTTTTAAGTTTATGGTTGCACTAAGACTTTTGAGGCATGATACATAATAAAGTATTAGACAAGCCAATAAAATGTTAATATGTTTTCAAAGTATTTTAATACTCTATGTTTTAGAAAGCATTTTCCTTATATGGATGGTGGCAAAAACATACATATCTAGATTTTAAAGATTATATAAGGCTCATAGAGGTTAACTCCCATATATTAGGATATATATTTGAATCAAAGATTTTTAAAAATGAAATCCAGTACTCTATTTCATTCCTCACATTGCCTCCTGATCCATGAATACTCCTCTCTTTTTTAAAAACCAAACTTTATTTTCTTCTTCTTGTGTCAAGCATTCTATTCAAGACAGAGAATCCATGACTTTAATCTATTAGTAGTTGCCATAAAGGTGATAGTCTGCCCCCTTACAAGTGGGGTCATAACTAGTCATTTGCTCTAACTGTACCAGTTTCAGATGAGCACAGAAAAAGATGCTTAGTTCAAAGCACAGAAGTCCATAAATCTTTTGCACTCAAACAAGTGAAATTTTCAAGGAGAATCACATTGACTCAAAAAGGAAAACAACATTTTGACCATATTGGGACTTATACACATAACACATTAAAATGTAAAGTGTATAAACGCCAATGAAGGAGCTGCTTGATAAATATTGTTGAAAATAATTGTGTTGTTGCCAATCATGCTTGACTTTGCAGGATATAATTTTTGATCCTGGGCATCCTGAGCTTGGCTGTCAATGGGGACTTCAGTATCTAATACCATGACTTTGTATACATCTTTCAGTCAAATCAGAGAATCAAATTCTAATGGGAAAAAATTCTTGTAAGCATCATTATTTTGTAGACAGCTATAATACTTGAAAATGTTTGAGTCAATCAAAGTAATGATTTATTCTTCTTAATAGTGTGAATATTTTTATAAATACAAGGGCATAATTTTTGGTTAATAAAAATTACTACTAGTAAATTTATATATATATATATAA
>NW_025359830.1:0-1539 GCF_016433145.1 Gracilinanus agilis | reverse complement strand
TTCATAGCCTCCTCTTTTCCTTGCCATTTTAAACTTTATTACTTTCAACTCTTCTTTGTATCTGTGTCTTCCTCTTTAATTTCATGGTCAGCACTCTAGTTCAAGTTCTTATTACCACCTTCCTGCACTACTGTAAAAAACTTCTTTTTGGTGTGCCTGTTGAATAAAGGACAAAACCTTTTCCTGCAAATTCAAGGTCATCCTAGTTTGAACTCAAATTAACTTTTCAGGATTGAGTGGCCACTTTCATGTGTTCTATGTTTCCTATGTGTTTGCCAGTTTGATAATTACAAAGATTATCTCAGTTTCCTACCTTCTGTGCTGCCAGGGGTATGTCCACTCCATCACTATCAATACAAATCTTACTCATGCTTGAAGACAGCTCAAATATCCCTTTTATACATTATGTACCAATCAACAATCATTTGTTATGATTTGTTATGCACCTACTATGGGTCAGGTACTGTACATGAAACCATGTGAATTTTTGTAGATCTTTTTAATAGTCATTCACTTCTAAGATTCTAATTTATAATATCCATTTGTGTGTATACCAAAACTCCTCTAATTTATTGTAAGAAACTTGAGAAGAGTGTCATTTTTTTGTCTGCAACAGTATCTCTAACAGTACCTTGCTTATAAAAAGGCACTCACCTAAAGAGCAACAAATTGGGTTTGTCATTCCATTATTGTCCACAAATTCCTTTACTGAAGGACATTTTTCTCCACCTTTTACTCTCATATGATGAGAATCTATATTTCAGACATCATTTAATGGCTCACTTTTCCAGGATGATTCATTGTGGATACAGGTCTATTTATATTTCTCAGTTTCTTAGTATTATTCTCATTTCTCCATTCTTAATAGTCTTTACAATGCCTACCAATTTGAATCCACCCAGAAATTTCATTAGACCACTGTTTATTTTTCCTTCTAAATCATTATGATGTTAAATAAGATTGAATCTCAAGGACTCTTGAGGCATTTCTCTGGACATCTAAATGCATAAATTTCCATTTCTGATTACTCTTTGTTTTATGTAGTTGAGCTATCTATAAGATACCAAAGTATCTCCTACAAAAATTCTTCTTCCTACTTCAATTCCTTCAATGCAGGTATTCACAGATTCATTATCCCAATGTCTTCCTCTTTTTCTCTCATCTCCATGGGTTTCAATAGTCACCTGTATGTGAATTTTCCCAAATCTTTCTCTAGTTCTAACCTTTCTTGCATACTTCACACCAATATTGCTAGTTTCTTAGTAAATATTTCACCCAGAAGTCCTATCACTACTTTAAATTCAACATGTTAAAATTTGAACCAAATCATCTGCAAAAGTCAACTTGTTTCTATTGGTAATATGCCCTGGCCTAAAATTTTGGCATTATCTTTTGACTCTTTCCTCTTCCTTGATATCTATGTCTAAAATCAGTGGCCAAATCTTGGTGAAATTCTAGCCCAAGAAATTTCCTTAGAATTCATCTAGTAAAAGCTCTTCACTTTATAGAATGGAAAACTCAGGTATAAAACAGATTAAA
>NW_025359829.1:0-5873 GCF_016433145.1 Gracilinanus agilis | reverse complement strand
TTTAATTGTTTGGAAAGTGTTTTGTAGTCGTTTTCCTATAATTCCTGTGTTTGTTTTGGTAGATAGATTTCTAAGTATGTTATGTTATCTAGGGTGATTTTAAATGGTTTTTCTCTTTCTACCTCTTGCTGCTCTAATGTGTTGGAAATATATAGAAATGCTGATGATTTATGTGCATTTATTTTGTATCCTGCCACCTTGCTAAAGTTGTTGATTATTTCTACAAGCTTCTTAATTGATTCTCTAGGATTTTTTAAGTAAACCATCATATCATCTGCAAAGAGTGATAGCTTAGTCTCCTCATTGCCTATTTTAATACCCTCAGTTTCTTTTTCTATTCTAATTGCTACTGCTAGTGTTTCTAGTACAATGTTAAATAAGAGAGGAGATGATGGGCATCCTTGTTTCACTCCTGATCTTATTGGAAAGGTTTCAAATTTATCCCCATTGCATATGATGCTTGTTGATGGTTTTAGGTATATACTGCTTATTGTTTTTAGGAAAGGTCCTTCTATTCCTATACTTTCCAGTGTTTTCAATAGGAATGGGTGCTGTATTTTGTCAAAGGCTTTTTCAACATCTATTGAGATAACCATGTGATTTTTGTTTTTTAGATTGTTGATATGGTCAATTATGTGGATGGTTTTCCTAATGTTGAACCATCCTTGCATTCCTGGTATAAATCCCACCTGATCATGGTGGATGATCCTCTTGATCATTTGCTGGAGTCTCTTTGCTAGTATTCTATTTAAGATTTTAGCATCTATGATCATTAGGGAGATTGGTCTCTAGTTTTCTTTCTCTGTTTTTGATCTACCTGGTTTTGGAATCAGTACAATATTTGTGTCATAAAAGGAATTTGGTAGGACTCCTTCTTTGCTTCTTATAATAAATAATTTGTGTAGTATTGGAATTAGTTGTTCTTTGAGTGTCTGATAGAATTCACTTGTGAATCCATCAGGCCCTGGTGATTTTTTCAAATTTCTATTAATTTCTGCTTTTTCAGGAAGACAAATGATTTTCAGATTTTCTCTTCTAGACCTGTTTTCTTGATCTGTCAGTTTCTCATTAAGATATTTCATGTTTCCTTCTATCTTATCAGTCTTTTGACTTTGTTTTATTTGTTCTTGCTGTCTTGAGAGATCATTGGCTTCTAATTGCCCAATTCTCGTCTTTAGATACTGGTTTTCTGCTATAATGTTTTGATTTTCCTTTTCGATTTGGTCTATCCTGTTTTCCAGCTGTTTGTTTTTAGTCTCCAATTTGCTTATCAATTCTTTTGATTTAGGGGCATCTTTTTCAAATCGCCCAATTCTAGCTTTTAGAGACTGGTTTTCCTTTTCCAATTGCGAAAATCTGCCTTTTAAACTGTTATTTTCTTGCCAGATCTCTTCCATCTTTTTCATCATCTCAGATTTGAAATCTTCAAGGGCTTGTGACCAGTTTTCATTATTTTGGGAAAGTTTGGATATGATTATCTGTTTGTTCTCCTCTGCTGTTTGTTCTGTTGTCTGGATTTTCTCTGTGTAAAAGTTGTAGAGTGTTAAAGATTTCCTCTTGCTGATCTTTCTCTTCTGGGGTTCCTGAGTCTGGCTTGCCATTGTTAGCCCAGTGCCCTCTCAGCTTTATCCTCACACCCAGGGTCTGTCTGTGCTCTTTAGCCTCCTGATGTCTCAGGTCTAGTTGTTCTCAGGGTCAAGCTTTGCTTGTTCCTCTGCCTAAAGCTCCTTTAACAGTCTCAGGGCACTGCTTCCACAGTTGTGCATCCCTCTACACTGGGTCCCCACCCAAGACCTGCCTGTGCTCAGGATCCACGCCCACTGAACTCACAATCTGCATGCGCGCCTGCTCTCAGGGTCTGTGTTAAAAGTCCACACGTTCTTTATCCTCTTTGGGTCTTAAGTCTTGCTGCTCTCAGGAGCTGGCCCTGGTGACCCCAGGTGGCTGCCAAGGACTTAATGGGTGCCCCAAATTTACTCTGACTCTTTTGAGCTGGCTTTGGCACTGGTGTGTGTGTGGGGGTTGCTCAGCTCGCATTTTAGTGAGAGCTGTTTCACCTCTTTATAGCATGAAAATGCCCCAATTCCATGTACCTTCAATGCTGTGCCCTGTTGAGGGTCCCTTCATTCATCTGGATTTGTTTTTATGTCTTGTTATGGAGTCCTATCAGTGTGAGTTACAAGAGGTCAAGCAGCTGCTTTTTACTCTGCCGCCATCTTGACCCAGAAAACCCAACAGAGTCTCAATTGTCCCACATCCACTACATGTTTTTCTGTCATAATAGTCAATCTGATAGGTAATTTTCATTTCTCTAAATAATAGTGATACAGAGCATTTTTTGTATAACTTGCAATGAGAGTTTATGACTAAATCTGGAATGGAGGTTGATAAAGCTGTAAAGCAGTCCAGAAACCAAATAAATTAGTCACAACCTATAGACTGGAGGTACTAGATATAGGAATGTCAAGTACCCAGTGCCTAAGCCAGCCAAGGGATTGATGTAATTTCTCTTGGTAAGGACTAAACCCCTTTAAGATGATTTCCCTTCAACCTCTTACCTGGCTGAGGAAGTAACTCCTATTAATTGGTACTGAGATTAGACAGGAAGGGAAGTATGGTGCTTCCTACCTAAAGAGTAATGGAATTATTCTGCCTGTCTCTTAGAATATTGAACAGCAGTCACTATTTAGATTTAAGATGAAGGTACAACACACTAGTTCATAAATCAAACTAAGGATGTATTGAAAAAATTGGTTAGGGAAAAGGGATTAGAGAGTGGGTTAGGAAACTATGAAACTAGTCCAGTACTACCTTCTAGATCTAAGATCTGGATGGTGATAAACTCCATGCTATGATCTTCAGCTGTCCCAAGGGACCAGGCCTGGGACAGGAATAAAATGATCTCTTGATGGTAAATTTAAGCAATCTCTTAATAGGGAATAATTGGTATATCAGACTGATGTTCCTATTTGGTCAGCAAAGATCTTTAAACTCTGCCTTGCCTAGGAAACTAAAATCCCATGGTTTGCCTCCCTCAACCACCCGGATCCCACACAAGGGGTAGAAGTGAATGTGAGAAGTGAAGTAGGAAAAGAACCCAGTCTTAGATCTCCAGGCCTTTTTCCAACTGCCAGTTGGTACTTGCCCTCTGGCTCATGTCACAGTCAACATTCCAACCAGGGCAACTGATAGGTTGCCCCAAGAAAAATATGGCAGTATTATTTCTATATTACAAACTATAGAGACCTATAATTATTTTTTTTCTGAGAACAGCTTGTTCATATTCTTTGACCATATATAAACTGGAGAATGACTGGTATTCTTATAAATTTGACTGATTTCCCTATGTAATGGGGCCTTTAGGAGAGAGACTTGTGTACATTTTTGTACTATTATGATTATTGTCTATCATTCTACATCCCATTTCCCCTTATTTAGTTGCTGACCACCAGTTCCCCAAATTTTCCTCTTTTCTATTATCCTCAAACACATTCTCTTATTTTTCTTCCCCTCCTGAAGATTTCTAAACTGAATTGATAGCATATGTTCTTCCCTCATTGAACTAATTCCAAAGAAAGTAAAGTTTTATGTGCTCTTCTCCCTACTCTCCCATCTTCCCTTCCAATGCAAATCCTCTTTCATTCCTCTTTTATGCATGATAATTTACCCCCATCGTATTTTTCCTTTTCCCTCCTTGCTATTCTTTCCTCTTTCTCATGCTTTATATAATAAAAATATTAATCAACAATGGTTCATGGAAAAACAAATTAAAAATTAGGAAATCAAATAATGGAATTGTTCAAAATGAGTGGGTTAAAGAAAAAATTATAGAAATCCCACCTGATCATAATGAATAACCTTTGGAGTGTTTTTCCTAGTATTCTGTTAAGATTTTTGCATCAATGTTCATTAGGGAGATTGGTCTGTAGTTTTCTTTCTCTGTTTTTGACCTACCTGACTTTGAGATCAGTACCACATTTGTGTCACAGAAGGAATTTGGTAGGACTCCTTCTTTGTTTATCATATCAAATAATTTGTATAGTACTGGAATTAGTTGTTCTTTGAAGGTTTGATAGAATTCACTTGTCAATCCATCTGGTCCTGGGGATTTTTTCCTAAGGAGTTCTTTGATGGCTTATTCAATTTCTTTTTCTGATATGGGATTATTAAGTATTCTATTTTTTCTGCTGTTAATGCAGGCAATTTATATTTTTGTAAATATTTATCCATATCACCTAGATTACGTTATTTATTGCCATATAATTGGGCAAAAAATTTTTAATGATTGCCTTGATTTCCTCTTCATTAGAGGTGAGGTCTCCCTTTTCATCTTTGATACTTGTAATTTGGTTTTCTTCTTTCCTTTCTTTAATTAGATTGACCAATACTTTGTCAATTTTATTTATTTTCTCAAAGTACCTGCTTCTAGTCTTATTTATTATTTCAATAGTACTTTTACTTTCAGTTTTATTGATTTCTCCTTTGATTTTTATAATCTCTAATGTAGTTTTTAGCTGGGGATTTTTAATTTGTTCCTTTTCTAGTTTTTTTATTTGCATGCCCAATTCATTTATCTTTGCTTTCTCTAATTTGTTATTATATGCACTCAATGATATAAATTTCCCCCTGAGTACTGCTTTAGCTGCATCCCACAAGTTTTGGTAGGATGTCTCATCATTGTCATTCTCTTCAATGAAATTGTTTCTATGATTTCCTCTTTAACTATCTGATTTTGGAGAATCATATTATTTAATTTCCAATTAGTTTTTGGTTTGCCTGTCCATGTGCTCTTACCAATTATTATTTTAATGCATTATGATCTTAAAAGGTAACATTTATTATTTCTTCTCTTTTGCATTTGTTTGCCGTGAATGTACCATGTGCAGCTGAAAAGAAGGTGTATTCCTTTTTGTCCCTATTTACTTTTCTCCACATATCTATTAACTCTAATTTTTCTAGGGCTTCATTCACCTCTCTTACCTCTTTCTTATTTATTTTTTGGTTTGATTTATCTAGATATGATAGAGGAATATTTAGATCTCCCACTAGTATGGTTTTACTATCTATTTCCTACTTTAGCTCTGCCAGTTTCTCCTTTAGAAATTTGGATGCTATACCATTTGGTGCTTACATGTTGAGTACTGTTATTTCCTCATTATCTATACTGCCTTTAATCAGGATGTAATTACCTTCCCTATCTCTTTTAATCAGATTTATTTTTACTTTGGTTTTATCACAAATCATGATTGCTACTCCTACCTTCTTTTTCTCATTTGAAACCCAAAAGATTTTACTCCAGCCCTTCACCTTAACCCTGTGTATTTCCACCTGCCTCACATGTGTTTCTTGTAGACAACATATGGTAGGATTTTGTATTCTAATCCACTTTGCTATTTGCTTCTGTTTTATAAGCGAATTCATCCCATTCACATCCAGAGTTATAATTTTTAATTGTGTATTCCCTAACATTTTGGTATCCTTTCCTAGTTCTACCCTGGGCAGTGCTAAGCAAATTTAAAGACTGCAATTGGCTCCCGTAAAGTGGAGAAAGGGACAGTAAGTGACATGGAAAAGGGCTATAAAAGTCCTGAATTTCCTGTCCAAGGGGGTCTTTGGCCTAAATTTTCAGCTTGGAGGATCTTGGACTGGAACTGTGCATTGGAGCTACAACTTGGGACCTCACCCTGGGACTCTGGCTCTTGGACTGTTTCTGGTAAGATTATTCCTGAATCTTCTCCTCTGGAGCTTCGGCTTGGGTGACTAAGAAGGTGACCCTCCTTTCCTGGCTTCTGGAGAGATTAGTTCCAGAGAGGCCTAGCTTTCTTGGAGGAGACCACCTGGATTGAACCCGTGTTTAATTCATGATCGAGTCT
>NW_025359828.1:0-2056 GCF_016433145.1 Gracilinanus agilis | reverse complement strand
TATATATATATATATAATTTTAATATCCTTCAACTTTGTTGAAGTTGTTAATTGTTTGAATTAGTTTTTAGGTGACTCTCCAGGGTTCTCTAAGTAAACTATTATGCCATTTGCAAAACTGATAATTTTGTTTCCTCTTTGTCTATATTTATTTCCTCAATTTCTCTTTCTCATCTTATTGCTATAGCTATCATTTCTAACATGATCTCGAATAGTAATAGTAATAAAAGAATCTTTGCTATACTGATCTTATTGAAAAATCCTCATTTCTATTGGTTGCAAATAATTCTGGCTCTTGATTTCAAGTAGATAGTACTTATATGAGGGAAAACTTCATTAATTTATTTTCTAGTATTTTAATAGTAATGCATGTATTTTGTCAAAAGCTTTCTTTGGCATTTATTGAAATTATTATATGTTTTATAGATCTTCTTATTAACAGCTGATTTATATTTATAGTTTTCCCAAGATTGAGCTAGTCCTTAAATGTTGGTATAAATCTAGCTGGGGTGGATAATATATTGGCTAATCACAATGTATAATATTTGTGATTTGTTTCTACAGTCCCCTTACTAATAGTGAATTTTGTATCTACTTTTTGACTCAGCAATACCACTACTAGGTCTATAACCCAAAGAGATCAAAAGAGGGAGAGCCCATATATGACAAAATATTTATACCAGCCTTTTTTGTGATAGCAAAGAACTGAAAACTAAGTGGGTCCCTATTTATTAAAGAATAACTTATGACATATGAATATAATGGAATTCTATTATTCTCAAAGATTTGATTAAGGAGGTTATTTAAGTAAAATCTGAGACTTATACCCACTAATGACAGATTGAAGTGAGCAGACCTAGGAGGACAATTTTTACAATAACTATTGTAAAGATAGGCACCTTTGAAAGACTTATGGAACTCTGATCAATACAATGACAAACCAATTCCAGAGGACTAATGATGAAACCTACTACTTACCTCCTAGCAAAAAAGTGGATTTGAGGGACAGATTGAGACAATATTTTTTTATAAATGGCTGTAGTGTGATTTTTTTGTCTGACTATTCATTTTTGTTACAAAGGTCCTGTTTTTTACTTTTTTAAGGTGGTGGAAGGAGGAAGAAAGAAAAAAAGCAGATTTTCATCAGTAAATAAAATAAACTTGCTATAAAGATAGCAAGAAATGAAATTAATATTTTATCTAAGAAGCAAGAGGCAGCAACTGATGCTTTTAGGGCAAGAATGACATAGATCTGTACTTTAGGAATATAAATTTGGCAGCTATGTGAAGGATGTATTGAAAAGAGGAGATACTAGATGAAGGGAGACCAATTAGGAAGTCCCTGAGGGATGTGATCAGGAGCTTAACTAAGAAGATCTGGGGATGAATTTGAGATGTTGTGGAGGTAACAAGTTTTGGCTAGTGATTGAATACCCAAGGTGAGGGAGAAGGCCTAATGGGATTTGGTTAAGAACTTGGAGCTTTGCTTACAAAAAAAAATTCTTAACGATAACCCTATCAGGCCAGTGCTACACATAACATTTTCTCATTTTCCTAAACATATTGAGGATGAGACATTAACCAGTTTACTCAGATTCTTATACTGAGATATGATTCGAATCCTGACCTTCTGACTCCAAAAACAGAACTCTCTCTACTATACCATATTGCCTCTTTATTTATAATTTAAACTTATTTCATTTATATTTCCTATCATATCCTGTTCTTTCCCTCTTACCAGAGATCCAGTCCTTCTAACAAAGAATGCAAAGGAAGGGGAAAAAACTCTAATCAGCAAAATAACCATCATCTGGACAGAAAAAAGTCTGACATTATATACAGAGGTCTAGAGGTCTACAATAATCTGCCTCTGCAGAGAAGATAAGATGTCTAGTATTAACTTTTGCTTTTTTTGTTATTGCCCTCACTTTGTATTTATCATTTCCAGATTCTGCTTACTTCATTTTGCATCTGTGTATGTCTTCCCATTCTCCTAGGTATTATTATGTTCAGAGATTATTGTGGCATGGTTTTATATATATATATATGTATATAT
>NW_025359827.1:0-3708 GCF_016433145.1 Gracilinanus agilis | reverse complement strand
CTTCTGAACCTCCTGATGCTGAGTAGCCATCATTAGCCCAGCAGCTTCTCAGCTTTATCCTCGGGCTCAGTGTCTGTTCGCAATCTATTGGCTCCTGAGGTCTGAATTCTGGTTTTTTCCAAGGTCAAGCCCCCTGGTGGGCCCTCTTGCTTGATCCTCTGCTGGAGGTTTCTTTACAAGTCTCAGGGCGCTGCTTCCACAGTCGTATACCCGTCTGCACTGGTTCCCCACTTAGGCTTTAGTTCTGCCTCCACCCAGGCCTCTACTCAGCCGGCACTCTCTGCGCCCAGCGTCCTGCTCCGGCGCGCGCGCTCAGATTTCGCGTGCTTTTTTTGACTTAATGGGGTCCTAAGTCTTGCTGCTCTCAGGAACAGGTCCCGGAGCTGCTGATGACTCGATGGGTGCCCCAAACTTGCCCTATTTCTTTTTAGCTGGGTTCGGAGCTATAGATGAGTGTGGAGGGGGTGGGGGTGGGGCGGTTGCTCAGCGCGTGATTGAGTGAGAGCCCTTTATAGCTTGGAAATGTCTCGATTCCACATACCTTCCACGCTGTGCCCTGTTGTGGGGTTCCTCTGTTCGTCTGGACTTGTTTTTATGTCCCCTTGAGGAGTTTTGTATGTTTCGGTCAGGAGAGGTTAAGAGCTGCTTCTTACTCTGCCGCCATCTTAACCCGGAACCAAATTAACTCTTAATATGGCACACGTGGCTTCATTTTTCTAATGGCTGTTAATAAATCTTTAAAAACCCTAATATTTCTAAATCTATCCTTTTACATCCATTTTATTTCTTACATGGCCCAACAGAAGAGGACAGAACTAGGCCAGGCAGAGAAGACATACACAGAATTAAAACTTAACTCCGTGTTCCTGGGAATACTGAGTCACATCAGGCTAGAGAACAAGTGGGGCAGGGAGGACCAAGATCAGTATGATCTCCCAAATGCCAGTGGGATCTGTCAGTTCTAGAGCAGGAGCTCTAGAGCATTTCTGATTGAAGACCATGCAAAGCGATGAAAAAAGATAACAGCAGAAGCCTGAACTCCACCCAGAGAGGGAAACCATAATAAGAGACTGAGGCAGAAGATCTAGATCCCCTCCCTGGATCAACAGGGACCACAGCATTCCGAATCCAAAGGGGACGGGATTAAAAAACAAACTTAGAAACATGCCAGAGTGATGAAGAAAGTAAAATCTCAGTCTGAGAATCGAGACCGTAATGATGATTAAATAGAAAAAGATACCAAAGACAATGCGGGAATAGTAGAGGCTAAGAGAAGGCCAAGATGCAACCCCAAGAAGAATCTCATCACCCAAGTGCACACAAAACCTTAGAGGAACAAAGGCAATGCCACCCGGATGAGAAAAGCAGCTGGAATACATGAAGTGAATTCTATTTCTGATTAAGAGCAGCGAATCGCTGCTCTGACCTACTTTCGAAGACAACCTAGTTGGTGGGGAAAATACAAAATAGACAATTTCTGGAAAGCTGCAGAAGACTAAGGAGGCGAGGGGCGGGACCTCCCTCTACTTTACAGAAGAGTCCCGGAATGTCTGGGGCCAGAGTAGCACCTCCGTTATTTATTGCCTAATGGGGAGGTGGGGCTTCCTCTATGGGCCATTCCCCATTGTCGGCATGGAGAGCCTGGGCCAAGGAAACGTGAAGTGGCAGCAGAGGGGGCTTTCCTTGCCCTTCATCTCTTAGGCGGCCCCATGAAATCTCTTCGGTTTAAGACTAATGATGGGTGATCCAATTGGCAGAGAGTCATCCACATCTGCTCTTGGCGAGTGCTTGGAAGCTGCCATCATTAGTGGGTTCTGGATGGAACGACTCATACTTAGACTTTTAGGGGGTGTGTGTGTGTGTGTGTGTGTGTGTGTGCGTGTGTGCGCGTGTGCGTGTTAGGGCGTGTGCTAGACATGAAACAGTAAACTCATTAAACGCAGGGCTCCACGGCTGGCCCTCTGTGCATTCTCTAGGGAGGATTTCTAGAAGGGCAGAGACAGGAGCAGAGGACGAGGCTGCCCATGGGTGGGAGGTAATGGAGTCCCCGACGTATAGGAAAGGAAGGCCGGAGGGAGCCTTCCCTGGAGCTGGTTTGGGGAGACCTGGGGGGGGGGTGCGCTTTCCCAACACATGGCTGACAAATCCCAATCGAAGAATTTCCATAGAACAGCAACATAAATCAGATCTTCTCTACACCAAGCTTCCCCTCCCCTGCTGCCATTTCCAGACATATTGTGTGCAGTACCCGGTACACAGTAGGTGCTTAAGAGATGTTTGTTGAGTTGGCTTGACTTACTGTGCTTCATCTTCTGTCCTTATGCCTCACTCAGGCTGCTGGCAGTGCTGGAATGAGCTTCTTCCTCTTCTTCACCTCTGAGGATGCCCTGTTTCCCTTGAGGCCTAGCTTAGGGCCTGCCTCCCTCTCCTTTGATTGGGAACCCAGACTGTGTGCTTGATTTGGGCTGGTCTTACTCCCTGACAAAATGCCTTGCAGAAAGCACCTGCTGGGTGAAGGTTGGTTGATTTGGCCTGAGACGTAAAGGACAGGCAGCCGTAGGACATCACTGCAGAAATAAAATAACTAAAACACAATGCTTCTGGGCCCTTCTTTCAGGGGACGATCTCGAATGGTCATGTGGCCATAGAGAAACTTTCCCCCAGCCAGCCGGCCCACTGTCTCTCCAATCCCTACCGTGGTCTCCTCTACTAAACTCTTGGTTGAGCTCCTTGTCCATCAGCAGTCCGTCAAAGAATGGACCCAAGGAATGACCTGGATAGAGTACCAGCGTGGCAGTGAGGAGGCCCTGAGTTTGAATTGTGTCTGAGATACGTACTACCTATGTTGGCATTGGCCAAGTCCCCTGACCAGTCTCACTCTCGATTTCTTCATCTACAAAATGCATCGTGGCACCACTTCACGTCCCATAAGAAAGGAGAAACAGGATGATCATAAGAAGCCTGAACAGATTTCTGTGAAATGATACAAAGTGAAGTGAGCAGAACCAGGAGAACATTGTACACAGGAACAGCAATACTATACGATGAACAAATGGTGAACGAATGAGTTCTTATCGACAAGGCAAGGATCCAGAACAACTTCAAGGCAATCATGACACCAAAGGGCTATCCACCAACATAGGAGGAAGAGGTGGAGTCTGAAAGCAAATGGCAGCATACCATTCTTTACTTTATTTCCTCCATGGATTTTTCTCTAGTGCAATAGTCTTCTTTCACAACATGACAAATGTGAACTATGTATTATATGATAGTGTATGTACACCTTATATCATATTACTTGCCTTTTTAAGGAGTGGGGAGGGCTGGGAATGGGAGAGAGAAAATGAATCACAAACTATCAGAAAATGGATATTAGGAAATCATACTAATATGCAATCTGGAAAAAAGAAAAGTTACATTAAGAAAAAAGAATAGCACTACTTTATAAGCTTGTAGTGAAGATCAATTAATCAATCAATAACCTTTAGTAAAGGGCCTACTATGTGTTAAACACTGGGGTACAAAAAGAAGCAAGAGGTAGGCCCTGCCCTGGAAAAACATAAAGTGGAGAAAACTTGCAAAGAAACATATAGAAAAGAAGCTAAATGCAGGATACGTAGGAAATGATGAACAGAAAGAAGACCCTGGAATTGGGAGGGATTGGGAAAGGTTTACAGCAAATGATGAAATTTGGATGAGCTTTTAGTT
>NW_025359826.1:0-1013 GCF_016433145.1 Gracilinanus agilis | reverse complement strand
TACTCTCCCCTTCTTTCATTTTAGCCAATCTGCTAGGTGTGAGGTGATACCTCAGAGTTGTTTTGATTTGCATTTCTCTAATTATTAGAGATTTAGAACACTTTCTCATGTGCTTATTGATATTTTTGATTTCTTTATCTAAAAATTGCCTATTCATGTCTCTTGCCCATTTATCAATTGGGGAATGGCTTGATTTTTTATACAATTGGTTTAACTCCTTATATATTTGAGTAATTAGACCCCTGTCAGAGTTTTTTATTATAAAGATATTTCCCAATTTGTTGTTTCCTTCTGATTTTGGCTACATTGTTTTTGTTTGTACAAAAACTTTTTAGTTTGATATAATCAAATCATTTATTTTACATTATGTAATCTTCTCTAACTCTTGCTTGGTTTTTAACATCTTTTCCTTTCCCAGAGATCTGAAAAGTAAACTATTCTATGTTCACTTAACTTATTTATAGTTTCCCTCTTTATATTCAAGTCATTCACCCATTCTGAATTTATCTTGGTGTAGGGTGTGAGATGTTGATCTAAACCTAATCTCTCCCATATTGTTTTCCAAATTTCCCAACAGTTTTTCTCAAATAGTGGATTTTTTTTCCAAAAGTTGGGCTCTTTGGGTTTATCATAAACTGTCTTGCTGATGTCATTAACCCCAAGTCTATTCCATTGATCCTCCTCTCTGTCTCTTAGCCAGTACCATATTGTTTTGATGACTGCTGCTTTATAGTATAGTTTAATATCTGGTACTGCTAGGCCCCCTTCCTTTACATTTTTTTGCATTATTTCCCTTGATATTCTTGATCTTTTGTTATTCCAAATGAAATTTGTTATAGTTTTTCCTAATTCAGTAAAAAAGTTTTTTGGCAGTTTGACAGGTATGGCGCTAAATAGGTAAATTAATTTGGGTAGAATGGTCATTTTTATTATGTTAGCTCGACCTACCCATGAGCAATCAATGTCTTTCCAATTGTTTAGATCTTGTTTTAATTGTTTGGAAAGTGTTTTGT
>NW_025359825.1:0-2837 GCF_016433145.1 Gracilinanus agilis | reverse complement strand
GAGAGAGAGAGAGAGAGAGAGAGAGAGAGAGAGAGAAGGGAGTGAAAGGGGAGGAGGAGAGGGAGAGAGAGGGAAAAAGAGGGAGAGGGGGAGGGAGGTAGAGAGAGAGAGAATTTGGATCTTATAATTTCAGAAAATATGTTGAAAATTGTTACTACATGTAATTGAGAAAATAATTTTTAAAAAGATTTGTTGGAAAGGCATATGAATAACTGAATCATAATTGGTTACTGAGAGAAATCATGCCATATCTGCATTAATGGTAGAAGACACCTGAATTCTTCTTTTAGAACTACCATTAACTAGTCATGTAACCTCCAAAATTTGACTTAACCTTATTCTTAATATAAGATCCTTTCCACTCTTGATAGCCCATATTCTATCATTTTATGTTCTAAGAACCCTCCCAGCTCTAATAGTCTCTGTTCCAAGGTCCCTTCTAGCATTGACATTGTGTCCTAAGAATGCTTCCTATATTCTCTACTGTATTCTGAGAATCCTCTGAGCTCTATCACTGTTTAAAGAGTCTTTTAACTCTAGCATTTCACATTTTAAATAACCTTGAAGTCGTAGCAATCTGTGATTCAAAGATGGGTGGAAATGTCTACACTCTCACATGACACAGGAGACTGAGCTAGTCCAACCCCCAATGGCAATCCCTAAGTAGCAGGGGTAAAAACATACAATTTTTGGAAGGCTGAAGAAATTATTAAAGAAATGAAGCTATAATCATTTCCATGTTAATCCTATCAAGCCAACTGATATTGAACTTATTGAGCTAATAAGACTAGCAACAAGTCTAGTGCAATTTTTTAAAGCATATACTGAAAAATGCATTATTAGGCATTCTCTTCTTTATCTTTCTCTTATGCGACCAGCACTAGGAAAGAGAACACAGGAACTATGAGTAGAAAACTTAACAGGAAAATGTGACCTTTCATTGGAGGGGATACAAGTTGGCAGCTGACACCTTATTGTGCTAGGAAAAGGTTAAATGAAAACTATTTTGAACTATTTGGATGCTGAGCCTATTCATAAGCCCTGACGCACCTACCCATGCTAGAGCAAGAATCCTAGAGGCAGCTACTCCAAAAAAACTTATTTCAAGAGAATGTTCAGGGAAAGTTAAACCATTTCCTACCTATACATGGAAGGAAAAAGCTAAAGAACTGAATTATACCTACATTTATATTTCTTTAGTCTTGGTCTAAATCATCAATCATGTACATGTATATTGTAGATAGATGATAGATACACATATATGTACATATACACATGCATGTATGACTGAAATTATATCAGCATACTTTCCCGTATATTTATAATCAATTAAAAAAAAACTCTTACCTTCCTTAGAAGATACAGCAGAATTCTGTTTCAGAATCAAAACTGTGTATTGGTTCCAAGGCAGGACGGTAAAGTCTAGGCAATGGGGGTTCAGTGACTTGCCCAAGGTCACATAGCTAAGAAGTATCTGAGACTACATTTGAACCCAGGACCTCCCATCTCTAGATCTGGCTCTCAATCCACTGAGCCACCTAACTGCTCTTCAAGAATCAATTTTTAAAGAACTTTTTATTTACATCTTTTTTCATCATTTACATTTCCCAGTATGCTTCTCTCCTGTCTCCTTTCCAATAAGCTACCCCTTATTTTTTTTAAAGAGGAAAGATTTCATTTCAGCAAAATTAAACAACACATAAAAATAAGTCTGACACGCCCAATATTCCACATTTATACTCCCCCACTTCTGCAAAGAAGGTAGAAAGCTTCCCTCTCACATCTCTTCTTGGTGACCATCTTGATCATTATTAATTTGCTACATTCAGTCTCAATTGGTATGTTATTAATATTCTTTCAATGTATTCATAGTCTTATGAGAATTTATATTTTAATTTTTAAAAAATTCATATCACTGCCTTTATTCTCCATCATCCATACTTATTGTGAAGTTTCTCACCTAAACTATGTGACTCTAATACATGCGTCACCCTCTGCTCCTGGAGGACAGCCAAATTGCAAACAGAAAAGAAGCTTCTAGATGGCTCACCCTGTAAATTCAGGTTTACAAATATGACTCATGGTTTGTTCCTCCTGCCTGAGGCATTGATTGTTCCTTCTCTAGCTATCCAAATCCTCCCTCTACTTTAGGGTTCAACCTTGAAGGATTTTCTTTCCCCAATTATTACAATTGATATTTCTATCTTCCCTACCTCTTAACTCCCCTCCCTTCGGTAGGTGCACTCACTTGGCTCTGAATTAATGAATTCAATTCCAAGTTTTCTTAAACACTTCTTATGTTCAAGGCATTGTGCTAGGTGCCAGGGACACAAAAATAGACCCCATTTTCTCTAGGAAGTTGCCTGATTTTATTTATCTTTTCATATGTGCATGCCTCGCTTCGTCATCTCCCCTACTGAGATGATAAATCCTGCAGGCTCAGCCTTATATTATTTCTTGTAGCATCTGGTAGAGTGGGCTATTTAGTGATTATAATAATATACATGAAGGAAACATTCATTGACAGCAGAACTCAATCCCAATGCAATAATCATTGATGAATCCAAATAAGTGGAGTTTCTTTCTCTTACTGGAAAAAGTATGGTCTTGCTCTTGGACAAGACATTCTATTGCCTGACTGGGCATTTTCCCTGGCTGTCCCCCAGGCCTAGAATTTTCTCCCTCTTCATTTCTACCTCCTGGCTTCCCTGGTTTCTTTGGAGTCCCAGGTAGAAGTTCACCTTCTGCAAAAAGACTTTTCCAGATGCCTTTTAATGCTAGTGCTTTCTTGTTGCTGATTAGCTATCATTCATCTTGTCTGTACAAAATAGTTGTTT
>NW_025359824.1:0-7013 GCF_016433145.1 Gracilinanus agilis | reverse complement strand
TCCTTCCTTCCTTCCTTCCTTCCTTCCTTCCTTCCTTCCTTCCTTTTCTTCTCCTGGGGGTCTTCTATGTTAAGTGTCCTAAAATTCTCTCAAGATATGTGCCTTTATTTAGCTTCTTTGTTTTTTGTTTGTTTGTTGTTTACTATTCTGTATTTAGGTCTCGGTGCATCTGGGGCCCTTGTTAAAATGGTGGGCGGCAGATGGAGCAGAATAGGGGCGCACAACCTTGCCTACCAGGAAAACAAGAGAGAGCAGTCATGTAGAGTTGGCTTAGGAGCTTAGGACCGAGCAAGGTGCTGCTTGGGAATCAGGAACTTGAAGGGTTTTTCCCCTGTGAAGCCCAAGGGTTTTCAATCCAGCCCATCTTGGGTAATTTCCGTTGTGCCTCCCATGCTTTTGGGAGTGTCCTCTGGGCAGGTGAAAAGAAATCCAAAGCTAAACCACCCTTCCGTGCCCAGTAATGGTATTCCCCCCACTCCTACTCCCACCCCCACCCCCCCAACCCCCCAGAGAATAAGTCTGAGAGATAGTTATAAGCGGAGAATGAGGAGGGCGTGCAGGTTGGGGGAGAAGACGGAGTTAAGTGATGTGACAAGCAGGAAGCGGGTAGCGAGAGCCGCTGCTGTGCCATCTGCGTGCGCTCTCCTCAATCAGCCAAGGTCAGTGGCTGGAGTCTTTGTCACGTGAGTTACTGGGTGGTTCTCCGCCTGCCGTTGTTGTCTTATGGACATTTAAAAGGCCGGGAGAACGAGGCACTTAAGAGACAGGGATCTGGGCCCGGGAGGCAGCAATGGACCAAGGTCAGCCATGGCCGAGAAGGGGATACTAATGTAGTGCGCCACTTTTTGAGGGCTGCTGACCGTCGGTGGCATCTTAAAGCTTTTCGGGGCTTCGTTTCTCTTCCTGCCTCTCTCTGGGCATACTCCTCTGGTACCCGGGTATTCCTGCAGTAAATCGTAACCTTTGGCTTGATCCGGAGACAGCACCCCAACCCCAGCAGTGCCTAGACTGACTGCGGCAGATGAGACAGGAAAATGGAACAAGAAATAGGGAAAGGAAAAAAGAGAATGAAAGTCCAAAAGGGGAAGAAGCAGATGAAGAAGGAGGAGGAGGAGAAAAAGGAGGAAGAGGAAGACCAGGAGGAAGAAAATGACAGCAACTATGACGCTGAAGAGGAAGACGAAGGCGAGGAGAAAGAAGAGGGCGAATACGACCAGGAGGACAAAGGCAATGAAGAAGACTACTACCAGGAAGGAGAGAACATGGAAGGGCAAGAGAAGGTGACAGAGGGATCAGGTAAAGGGGAATCCTGCCCCTGGATCCCTGGGGCTGTAACTACCTGCCTTTCTATGGACACCCTGACCCCTGGACTGTAGGAATCAAATCTTGGCAGAAATGGGTTAGGGGTGGGGGAAAGAAAAGAGTGCCTATAGAGAAAAAAGGGTCTGAGGAATTAACATGCCTCTCTGTTATTGGAGATGAAATTGTTGCATTAAGCCTGTTCTCTGGAGGAATTTCAGGAAGTGTACATTAGCATGCTTTCTCCTTAGGTGGAATATCCAAGAAACTGATTTTTTCAACTCTGGTTGGAGGTGGCATAATTGTAGTCTTAGTGTTTATGGTCAGCCTTAGTAAGCAAGGTAAGTGATGCTTTCCCTTAAACTTCTTTTATTCTCCATTCTGTCCCAGGCTGTGAGATCATAGTTCTTATCCTCTCAGTCTTTGGACACATTAGGCCTAGGGTCAGGAAGGACTCTCCCAGGGGAACTTCAAGAGAGAAGGGAGTACCTTGAACTAAATTTCCTTTCAAATTAGACCTGTGACCACCATAGGGAATGGAAGAGATATAGGGAGTGTAATTGATTCTGAGAAACTTACCAACTAACCAAAGGATTACTAATTTTCCCATACTTCCTGTCCTTTAGTAGTTGTTGCTTGTGGAGGAACAGTGAATGGAAATGAAAGACCCAGGGGAGCTCGGTGCTGTTTTCAGTGTTCATTAAACTCGATGGAAAGACAGCATGGTATAGCACAGAAGTTCTCAATCTTTTCTGGTCTCAAGATCCTTTTACACTGTAAAAATTATTGAGGACTACTCAAAGAGCTTTGGTTTATGCAGATTCTATTTGTTAATATTTGCTTTATCTCAAAGTGAAATGTCTTAGTATTATTTTCTAAATAGTTTTACCTTATGTAGTCCTTGAAAGAGTTTTGGCCCCTCATTGGTCCCTGGACACACTTTGAGAACCACTGGTATAGAGGAAAATATAGGGGTATTAGATAGAGAGCAGGTCTTGGAGTCAGGAACATATGGGCTCACATCTTAGTTCTAACACAAATTGGCTGTTTAGCTCAGAGCAAGTCCCTTAACTGCTTTGGTAAGGGGTATTTTTCACTGGGAGTTGCCTATATAAATGGAATTTCAGATTGAAACATCCTTATATTCTCTCCTCATCAAAAAAAAAAAAGTAAACAATATGCTGCAGCTTGAGAGGCAGTGCCATATAGTGGATATAGAGCTAGCCTCAAAGTCAGGAAGAAATAGGTTTAAATTCTACTTCTGACACACACTGGCTATCGAGTCACAATCCTTCAGGGTTTTGCACAGTTATCTAAAACTAAAAGTTGCACAAGAGGTGCCAGTCTTCATTGGAAGATGAAGTTTTCTCACCTGGGAGTTCCCTCTCCTAATGAAATCACAGTTTATTCCTTTTTCTGTACACTTCCTCTAGTACCAATTTATTTCAGGACCTGAACTAAAGTCTTTCAGATTCTGTTTTAATGTTTAAGTTAAACTGAATAAAATGAAAGGGGACCGGAAATGCAGATCTCACCATTACCAAAGTGCAGTGGAGATTCTTGAGCTCTGCCTGAGGAGCAACCTAACCCCACATTGGCCTAATTGTATCTCTGTCTCAATTCCAGTGGAACAAAAAAGAAGGGATATGAAACTAGGAGAAGAGCCATGCTCAGATGAATCAACTATGTGTCCAAAAGATTGGCTCAGAGTCTTTTATAAATGCTACTACCTATCATTGGATCAAAAGACCTGGAATGCCAGCCAGAAAACGTGTAGGTCTCTTGGTGCATCTTTGGCTACATTCAGCACAATAAAGGAAATGGTAAGAAATCTTCTCTATAATACTGCAATAGTTGGACATTCATCTTATCAGTTCATCTCCAGTCTCCCCATTATGATGGTGAGACATAGATTCATAGAGCATTAGCACTTAAAGGACCAAAGAGATGGTATAATCCAATTCTCTTATTTTACAAATGGGGAAACAGGTCTCTACACATCCCTGGGAGTTGGCTTGATCTCTTTGCATCAACTCCTTCCTTTTCCCACATGAATCACCATGATGAAGAGACTAACTAGGAGATCTTGTGCCTACCACCAGTATACTGCACAACATAATGAGATCTTAGCACAGGAATTCTAGGCAAAGTTGAAAGTTAGTGATCTGATGCAATCTGTGTTCAGAGAGAGGACAGAACCTAGAAAGAGGATTGAAGGTGGGAGGGATGGTGGCTGGAGAATGAAATGTTACAGACAGCTATGCTTTGTGAAAGGAATTCCTGATGAAACGTATTGGCTCTTCTCCCTACTGGTTTGGACTAATAAATGAAAATGGAGTCTCATTCTGGACATGGGAAAATGGAACTTCAGTCTCCAAATGGTGAGTCCTGAGATATCTATTCATTTATCCAGAGCTGATAAGAGAAATGCCCTATACCTTTATCATCAACCCACTGGTTACCAATCTAGAAGGGTACATTTTGTAAGACAATCAGTTACATAAGGTTTATGGGCTATATTAGTGGAGGGCATTTTACACTGGCAGCTCCTCTGATGACTAAATTATAGGTCCATGACAGTGTTTCAAGAGTACATGAGGCTAATTATTACATTCACCTTTTCCTCATCAAATATTTATAATTTGGGCTATTAGAATGTTTTGTCCCTGCTCCTATTTTTAAAGAAAATGTGTCCATTTTGATAATTAGGATTAGAGAATAGTGGGGGATAGAATTCCCTTAGTAGAGATATATCTTTCCCCGCCCCAATCAGACCATTGGATCTATTGTGAATTTTCCTTATTTCCCTCTTTTAACCTATTCTTGATCTGAAAGCTTAAATTAAAGAAAAAAATCCAAGGAAACAACATAAATTTGATCAGGATCCTTAAATCAAATAAACCATTTTTTAATACTAAATCTTTCTACGAACATTTGCCATTCCAAAGAAATTTTAGTTTGTCAGGTTTCCATTTTGTTTCATTGGTATTTTTAAACAGGAAACCTTTCTTAATTTCTAGTTAAACTCAGCATTACTCTAAGGCACTTAGGGTTTGAAGGGTGACCAATAATAAAGGATAAATTCCTAATATCAAGGAATTCACACTAGTTTGTGCAAGAGGGAGTTATAAAGTTATCATTGAATAAATACAAAGTAATTAATATTCCTGGTATGTTTTGTTTTAAAGTAAATTTGTGTTACCAAATTTTAATATACAGACTTAGTAAGCTGAAGCATTAATTCATTGAACCTAAAGTTCAAGGAATTTCTGACAAGTCTATTATGATACAGGCATCTATCATAAGATTTTGGAACCCTAATAACTAACTAGAATAGGTGTATATAATTTGCCAAAAGAGAAAAATAAACAGATGAATGAGAAAGAATGGAGGGAATTATCACCTACATGGATAGTATTTTCCATGGCTAACCAGCAAAAACAGGACTGGAGAAATGTTGTATGCCTCTACAATGTTCAAAAATATTACAAAAGCATTTTTCTGACAGATTCATTGTTGTTTTTACTTCTTCCTCATTGAATCTTTCTCAATTCTCTCTATGGTACCACTGGAAACAATATATACCATTTTATAAACAAAAACTGGGAAAATAGCAAAGCAGAATTTCCTCTACAAAGGTTAACTTTACAGAAAACCCTTGTTGGATAGGTGATTTCGATTCAGGAAAGTGAAAAATAGTGATGGTTTAAATGATGATAGAAATACTGGTAGGTAGTTATTCAGGGATAGGTTGGAGAACTGCTGCTTATGGAGACTGATCCTTAACTGACATGGCCTGACACCCTGGTTTTTTATGTCATATAGAGAAGGTTCTGAACAGGTCCTGATTTCCCTGAACTTTGTATTCTGTGAGGAGCTCTCTGGATCTCTAGGGTAATTCTGGGTATATAACTCATCAGTAACTGCTTCATGGCCCATAGTGGTTTGCCACCTTGGGACATTAAAACCTTTTCTTGAATATATTTAACATATAATATTTGATTTAACATTTTGTGATCACAAAGTATTTCACACACATTCCCTTATTTTATCCTCACTGTAGTTCTTTAAGATAGATATCACTAACACCAGTTTTCAGATGTGAAGAAAGAGATTTCAGAGAGATTAAATAATTTTCCACACAGCTCTATGTCTAGTGACAAAGCAGGGATTCAGACTAATAACCTTAAAGCTTTATCATTTCATAGATATTCTCTTTTTGTTTTCATGGGAATTTAAGAGACCTGTGGGCTAAGATGATCCCCTAGGTGGGATTTTGAATCATAATCACTGAGTAGAGTCTAAGGCTGGGGGAGAGGAGGAGGGAAGAGAAAGTCAGCCAGTCTATCTTACTCAGCCATCCTGCCTTCTCAATGTTTATCCTGATCCCGCAATAACCAATTGAATATCCTATCACTTTACTGTATACTGTTAGAGATTCTGAGGATGAACTCCATCCTCCTCCTTGTTGTTGGAGCCAAGCCATTAAATAACTTCCCTCTCCTTTCTGTTCCAGGATATGGATTGAAGGAACTGGTTGTGCCCATTTATCCCCTAAAGGCATTTCTACTGATAGTTGTGCGTCTCAAAGAAACTATATGTGCAGCAAAGCAGAAAAATGTTTCTAAGAAAGAGTGGCATCCATTGAAAGGAAATTTAGGTTTTTTCTGGTGCACGCAAAGGTATATACAATAGACACTTCCCTTCTTCTCAAACACTTTATGATGTAAATATATATGTGAGAAATTTGGGGTTTCCTGTTATTTTTTTATACAGTACCATGTGTGGTGATGAAAAGGGGCAGAGGAATCTCAGAGCTGTGTCTCTTGCTCTCACTTGTGGCTTGTATTAGAGACAAGAAAATGGATAGGAGGAGGGAGTGATGAATGGTTATGGGAGTACACAGCCTGTCCAAGAAGGCTAAGTCAAGTGTCATTATAGACACTCTGTGAAATGCTTCATCCTGTTTCCAAAGATTAATAGTTAAGTCCTATAAGCCAGTAATAAGGCCGTTTATAAGCATAATGAGGTGACATCTATAACTAGGATGGGGCAGCATGTGGAAAAGCTCTATCTGAACCATTTTATTACATTCCAAAACTTCAGGATGGGCCAGATGTGACTAGTTAATATCATCTGGCCCAGTGAAGAACCTAATTAGACTAATCAGATAGTGAAAAGGCCAACTCCCTCTGGTCAAAGTTTAAACAGAATCTTTGAAGGGGGAAAAACCATTAGAGGTGATCTGGTTTAACCCCTCTCTGAAGCATGAATCTCCTCAACATTATTGCCCTGCCAGTGTCTTAACTCCCTAAAGTAATTGTGTTTCAATTTTACTGCTTTTATTTACACATTCTTTTCTTTTAAAAACAATAAATGCCTTATTTTGTATCTTTCTGGAATTGTTCATTTGCTTAATTTTCTTCATTGTTTCATGAAAGAGGGGCAATCATGTTCCCCCACACCCACAACCCAATCATGAAAATTATAATAAAATTCTCTAGTGAGTCCTGAAATGTTAAAAAGCCGTCTTTCTCCCTATATCTTAAACCACTCCCCTAGCTAGTTTCATGAAATCTCAATCTATGTGTTAAAACCATATCTAAAAGACAAACTACTTTTATAGGCAAACTATTCCATTCTTCTAGGACCTGGGATCTGCACACTTAAATTCTCTCTCTCTCTCTCTCTCTCTCTCTCTCTCTCTCTCTCTC
>NW_025359823.1:0-2511 GCF_016433145.1 Gracilinanus agilis | reverse complement strand
ATTTTAATTTGTTAAATCCCCTATTAAAACAATGTTATTAAAAATGTTTACAGTGGAACGGGATAGGGATGGAACCTGTGATCTCACTGGTAGTAGTCACTCCTTGGGGGGGGATGGAAATAATTTATATTTGTCTCCTTTTATGCAACTTATAGTTTTGGAGTTATCTTGAATATTGAGAGAGTAAATGACTTGATCAGAGACATGTTGCCTGTGTAGATCAGAGACAAAACTTGAGCCCGGGTTTTTCTAGTGCTGAGGTTCATTCTCTATCCTCCATGCGATGCTAGCTTGCTCACAATTTGTGTTGAAGGGCTAAATAGTGGTCATGTTTTCTAACTAGAAATCACTTCCCAAGTTTCCATACAGAGCTGTGGATTTTCTTCATCTCTGTTGGCCTTTGATAGTTCTTAATTAAAAATAGAAATCTACTGCAATGGACAGAGTATTAAAAATGGTGATTCTTTCTGCAGAAATGCATAAGGTGGACTTGGTGGCCTTGAACTGTGTCTAATTATGTGAGGTTTAATCAATACAGATGAATAAGCCCTTAAAAGAAGGCCTCAAAAGCCTTAGATTTGCATGAGTTGCCATAAGCATTTCTTTTTTTTAAAGATGTTCAGATGGCTCAGGGAAAGGAATTTCCTCTTATAATTAACCTAATCTCTTGGCTCTGTTGGTGCAGAAAACTTATGGCACAGTTACTTTATGTGATATGTAATATTTTAGGTGAAGCTGGTAGATGTGTAGAAATCAGACTAGCTGAGAGGCTTGAGACCTTTAATAATACCAATGGATGGGCCAATTTAAGGGAAGTATTTATGTCTCTATTGTGCATGTCTTTTGGTATAATTGTGAAATAGGGATGGATTATGAGGGGTGAGGAATGTGAAACAGGGATGAGATTATCTCTAGATAATGAGATTAGATTCTCACTCCAATTGGAGTTGGAACTCCTTCCAACAATTTTTTGTTGTTTTACTCATTTTGGGTAGTATCTCACCCTTTGTGACCCCATTTGGGATTTTCTTGACAAGGACACTGTAGTGGCTTTTCCATTTCCTCCAGCTCATTTTACAGATGAAGAATGAAGTGAAACAAAACAGGTTAAGAGACTCATTCAGTCACACAACTAATTAGTGTCTGAAATGAAATTTGAAATCATGAAGACCAGTCTTCCTGATTCCAAGCCCAATGCTCTATCCACTGTATCATGTAGCTTCCAACAATAGAGATGGAAACAAATTATATCCTCTTAAATGGTTGCCCATACTGTCTTGTATAATAACCCACAGGGGATATTCCTTAAATTTTATTGCTATTTCCTGGATGCCAATGGAGGACAAAGACTATCCATTGATAATTACTCACTCTGATTAACATACTTTTCCCCATCATAAATGCATAGTATCTAGATTTGCTCTCACATGTGGTTTGGCAAAAAAATAAATTTAATAACATCTTAATAATATTTTACAATATTATTATAATATTATATGTAATAAAATTTAAAAAATACATTTAATAAAAATAAAAATAAATCAAGGTACTTTTGGAGTCAGGATACATTCAAAACCACTCAAAGGTTTCAAATGAATTGTCTATCATTTAACTGGAGGACCCAGTGGTCCAAAACAAGACACAACCAAATAGCATAGGAAATAAAGTGATAAGAAAAGATTTCCCCTTTTTCCTTTTCCCATGGAAAAGATTTATATAAGACATCTATATTAATATAAATTACCACACCACCAGTAGGAGAAGAAATCTATACAGGCAGCACATGTGGTAAAGGATCATGCATAGGGGACGCATACTGAAAATTTGTGTGACCAGGGCAGATGTGTGGAAGGTATATACACAGGGACTGGTGGTTGGGACAACTCTTAACCCAGCACTGCAGAGATGCCAATGTCCATTGGCAATGCTGTTGTGCTGCTCACTATTGGTATCGCTATACATTGCTCTCTGCTTGGTACATCAGCTCTGCTGGGTGTCTCCATTGGGCTTGTGCTTGCCAAGCTACTCTCTTCTAGTATTTTGTTGGAGTTCATGGGACTAATGAGACTTTGGAGAAGAATTAGGCAACTCAGTCAATACCAAAAGCAATGGACCCTTTTCTTTGATGTGTTGAAAGGGAGACCATGTGGCTAAACTTGAGATACCCAGGATAGCATGAAAGAGGAAAATAAAACCAAAAAGGATATTAGCACATTTACCCTGCAAAATGGGGCAGCAGCTGGTAGTGTGGTGTATGTAGTAAAATGAGCACTGAATTTGGAGTAAAAGGACTGAAATGATTAGTTTGGCATCTAGGCTGTCACTTTCCATCCTTAACTTTGGACAAGTCACTTGACGTCCCTTGGCTTCAGTTTACTCTTCTGTACAAATGGATTGGTCTAAATGACCTATAATGTCACTTTTACCTCTTAAATTATGATACTCTGAATTCCTAAAATCAGGTCACTTTACTGTCTCTTACTCTCCAACTTCCAGCTGGGATTGGTCCTT
>NW_025359822.1:0-4763 GCF_016433145.1 Gracilinanus agilis | reverse complement strand
CATATTCATACTTCAAACCTCCTGGAATAGTTATGATACAAGTAAGTCAATCCTAAAGTATTATGGGAATACAAGTGATTATCATTATAGAACTTTAGAAAACATTTCCTCATTTAACAGAGGAGAAAACGAAGACTCAGAGGTTCTAGTCTTGCTAAAGAAGAGCCAGCAAGTCAGTGCCAGAGTCAGGATCCTGATCTCCAATCCCTAAGTCAGTTCTCTTTCTTCTAATATTACACTTCCCTCTCACTGAGATACAAGGAAGAAATTCCCAATAGAGTTGTACACAATGAATTCCATATAAAGTTGAGAAATCTCCTTTTCTGGGAAATTTAATTCTCTGAAAGTCTTTAAAAGTAGGATTTTTTACCCAACCGTGTGATTCTGCCAGGCAGCAAGGAGATGGTCTCAATACCTTTTTGGGTTATCTTCAATGTCTGATTGGCTGAGAACATGAACAGAGAACAAGGCTATATAAATGTTGAGATAGGGAAGCTTTAGGCCAGAGTACATTTGTTAGTATGTTCATTCATTTAGGGACCAAGCAAGCAACTGGAGTATTTTATCTTCATCAAAATCGTTTCCAGTGTGGATTGGCTATAACTCCACAACCCTTTTCTCTCTTCTTCTTGACCTGGGGCCCCCCTGAAATGCACTTTTGGCAGCCAGGATGAAAGACTTGTTCAAATTTTGTTTTTCTCTCTTTCCACTATGTAGCCCTTTCCATCTGGTCTCCAGAATTCTGTCTGAAATGGCTGGGGCTCAACCCAAACTTAAAAAAATAATAAAAATAATAAAACATTCCTATTTTTCTTTTCTGGAAAAAAATCAGTAAGAGGGATTCTTTATCCCCTCTTCCTCCTCCTCTTTATTCTTTTTTTCTTCCTCCTCTCTTCCTATTCCTCCCCTTCTTCTTTCCCTCCCCTTCTCTTCTTCCTCCTTCTCCTTTTCTTCTTCTATTTCAAAACTTATGGTCTAAATGAACTGCTTGGGGGCACTGAAAGTTCATGTGATTTTTATTCTTTTTTTTTATTTTAATAAAAATTCCACATACATTTTTCAAAGTTATGTGGTCCATATTGCCTCCCTCAAAAAAAATGGGAAAGGATCTGTTTGTACAAAAATATTTATCGCTCCCCTTTTTGTGGTGGCAGACAAATGCAAAATGAAGGGGTGACCCTTGATTGGGCAATGAGTGGCTGAACAAATTGTGATATATGACGGTGATGGAATACTATTATGCTATAAGGAATGATGAACTAGATCATTTCAAAACAAGTTGGAAAGACCTCCAAGAACTGATGCAGAGTGAAATAAGTAGAACCAGGAGAACACGATACACAGTTACTGCAATATTGTGGAATGATCAAATGTGATAGACTTTGCTACTAACAGCAATACAATGATCCAGAGCAAGTCTGAGGGACTTGTGGAAAAAAATGCAATCTGCCTCTAGAGAAAGAACTGTTGATGTAGAAATGCTGATGAAAACATTTAATTATCACTTGTTTATTTGGGTACATATTTTGGGCTTTGGGTTTTATAAGATTATTCACTTACAAAAATGAATAATATGGAAATATGTTTTATCTGATAATCCATGAATAACCAAGTTCATATAATTAGAGTTAGAGGAAAGAGTTGAACTCTTGATGATTCCCAAATCAGCTCTCTAATCGCTGTCTACCATATCGACTGGCCTTTTGCCTACAAAGTACATAAAATTTTATCAAGTTTTTATGTACAATATGAAATTTGGTTCATTCCAAAAAGTTCTGACTTACTCTCATTAATCTGCCCAGCCATTCTTGGGCCTTGTCTACCTGGTTCTGATCTCCACCACAGGAATCTACAAATATTCAACTATGCCCCTGCCATATGACATTGTTCTTTGACAAGTTTTCTCATCTTAATTCCCCAAATACACAGTAGAGAGCTACTCACATTGAAGGCTGCTTTGTTAGGACTCTACAGAGGGAGAATAATCAAGAACCATGAATTTGCCATTTGGCAACATAAGTCCTTAAACTTCAAACTCACTCTCTCCAGGGACCTTATATGTGCAAGAGGGAGAATATCTCTTCATTTGGAAGAGAATGCTTTGTATTGTGTGTTTTCATGATACCCTCTCAGTAAACAGTCCTTTCTAAAAGATAATTAACTATAGTTGGCTAATTGGTAATCTTTGAAGGAGGCATCATGTGAGGACTCATTATTGTTATACTAAAACTCCCAATCCCTCAGGGTTACCCCTAGAATTCCAAAGGGAGGTGTTGTCAGTCACCCTTTGGGTAATGGACCAGCCAGTCCAGTATGATTTGGGAATGTAACCCTAAAGGGAACCAATTTCCTCATTAGAGAGGGAACATTGCACCAGTCCTCTGTGCTGTGTATTCCATTTTTAATACTTTAAGGAATCTTTTTTGGGGGAGAATGTGTTGTGGGGTATGGTGTGGGAAGGAGTAGAGGCTTAATCTAGGGATGCTGACCACTACCTCATCCACACCTTATGACCTGGTTTTGTGATTTCATTGGGAATGTGATGAAGTGGTTCTTAGGGACAAACCCTCTGGCATTGAACTTCTAACTTAGCTAAGCATGTCTTCAAATAACAATAACAATTATATAAGTACATCACTGGGAATTTGAAGCCTTTCCAAATTGGTAGAAACTGCCAGATCTCATGTTCTATTGGCATAGCCTCCAAGTATCCAATCAAATCCCCTCCAACAAGTATCCTCTGGCTCCATAGTGCCTAGTTTAAGAGCCACCTCCAATAGAGGGTCTTTATTTGATTCCTCATGATATCAACATACTTTTCTTTATGTTATTATCCCTCTGACATTACTGCATTCTGGCTTTGTCAATATTTTCTGTTTTCTCAGCTATGGATCTTTTGTTTGTTTCCAGTAGACTGGTAGCCTTTTGAGGGTGGGAAAGATTTTGTTCTGTCTTCATATTCCAGGCACCCAGCACAATGCCTAAATGCTTTTGATTGATTCGCTCATTTATTCAAAACTCAACTCAAAATGCCCCCTTCTGAAAGATGCCTCTCTTGGTCCACCAACAGAAATAGCTAATTCTTCCCCTAAAAAAAATTACATTGGATTTACTTGATCTATATTTGGATTTACTTAAGTTTGCATATCTTGTATCTACCAGTAGAATTTAATTGTCTCAAAGACAGACTCTTCTGATTTTTGTCTTGGAAAAGCTAGTACATGTCATGGTCCTTAAGCCAAAAATGCTGATCGAAATGAGTTGGATTTATTAAGCCTGGACACTCAAATCTAGCCTGCTGGAGATCTGTTCATGTCTGAACATAGCCTCTGCCTTCAAGAAATGTCCATTCTTATTGGGAGCAACTTTCATTCTATTATGAGTACCTAACAAACTAAAGGAAAGACTCCAACTTTTGTTGTAGTGAATGAAAAACTTTTGTTCCTACTAGGGGAGACCATATAAACCTCGAGAGACTTTTGGAGTCCTTTTCTTAAATCCTACTCTCTATAAAGTTAAAACCTTAATTCTGCTGGAAACAGACTCTGTGTACTTCTTCTTTCCCTATCTAGGGTTCTAGAAGTATCCATGAGGGTTAGATTGGGTTAGATTGCTCAAGAACCCATTCTGATGTTTCCTTATCCAAATCAATCACAAACGATTAGCATTACAGTATTTTTAGTCAATTAACTTCAATTAGTTTTTACTAGTGGGTATTTATTGTGGGTTCGGTAACCTGCTCTCTTCAAATAATTCTTTATTTTGGGAAATACCTGACCTGTTCCTGTTCCCCATATTTCTCTTTCTTTTCTCTGCTACTAGGTATAAAGGAAGACTGGTGTAACCAAGGTTGGATGGTTGCATGGATTTCATGCTCTCTCCCAGATCAGAATCACAATTCCCATCACGACTTCTCCCATGCAAGGCAGATATAGAATGGAATCTCTGGTTCAGATATCAGACAAAGCCACCAAGCCCCTCTAATCTCCAGGACATGGATATCCACAACCTCCCCTCAGATGACCTCAGAGGAGATATGAGTCACACAGTGTTGGCTCCATTTCCCCAGCTTTTATGATCTGGATTGTTTCTGTGCATTGGGCTACAATGAATTCTATACAATCAGTATGAGCAAAATGGTCTCTCAGGCCTCATGATGTTAACACATGATTATGAGCCTTAAATTTAAGCTGAGGTTCCCCACTTCTTCCTGTAGTCAAGGAAGAGGTGGGTCATCCACCACAGGGCTCTGTCTTTGCAGAACAAGATGCTGAGCTTGGGTCTGTGTCTCCCAAGCTTCATAATTTTCGTTTCAAAGCACAGAATTGCAGATGATTCCATCTGTTGGGCTGGCCTTCTGTTGTCTGGGCTGTGGATGTCCCCTGCTGGAAACCAGAGTTCAATGCAGCTGGGGAAAAAATAGACTGCAGGGAACACTTCTATGCATGGGTGAGTGAATGTGTGAGTATGAATGTGTGTGTGTGT
Organism: Gracilinanus agilis; assembly: GCF_016433145.1. Taxonomy (NCBI): domain Eukaryota; kingdom Metazoa; phylum Chordata; class Mammalia; order Didelphimorphia; family Didelphidae; genus Gracilinanus; species Gracilinanus agilis. Next base: position 278 of record NW_025359822.1, on the reverse strand, counting down.
GTGTGTGTGTGTGTGTGTGTGTGTGTAAGGCTAGATTAATTGTTTTAGGAACCCACTCAAAATATTCACTTTTTCTGTCCCATTTCAGTAGAGATTTAAAATGAGTACTAAAACTGGAGACATATTTCTTAGCTTTGAATCCTAGTTTTCCTATTGATGATTTGTTTGGCACTTAGTAAACTCTAAATAAATGTTTTTCCTTCCTTCTCTCTTTCCCTCCTTCTCTTCCTCTTTTATTCCCTACCTCTCATCTATTCTTCATTCCTTCTTGTCTGTCT
>NW_025359821.1:0-1114 GCF_016433145.1 Gracilinanus agilis | reverse complement strand
CTCTCTCTCTCTCTCTCTCTCTCTCTCTTTCTCCCTCTCTTCCCCTTTCTATTCTCTCTCCTCTCCCTCTTCTACCCCCTCGCTCTCTTCTACAGGGCTAGATACTCTGGCATCCCAATCGGCGCGAGAGAAAAGGCAAGAGACGCTGGGAAAAGGCGAAGGGGATTCGAGGAGAGCACAGAGCAGCAGCGACAGCTCTACAGCAGCAGCAGAAGCCGGAGCCCGCGAGGGAAAGGTGAGTTCTGAAGCCGATTCCGTCTGCCTTCTAGTGTGCAGCTTTCCCACACCTCCTGAAACTGACCAGCTCCTTAGCCGGAAATTGACCAGCGATCCAGACCTCTCAAACTGCCTCAAGCTCCAGCCTGCCAGCTCTCGTTCCTTCAACTGAACCGCTCCCTCCAGCGGATTTTTCTCTCAAAGCCCCTGCTGCCTGCACTCTCGGCCCCCACACCCATCCCTTGGTACCCCCCAGAGATTGCCTGGGCTAGAGGTTGAAAGGCTTGGAGGCTGAGCCCGAGTGACCTAGCCACCCACCTTCGTCAACATAAAGGGTCCAGTGAGGGCGGGGGGGCGGGGGGGGCGGCAATAGAAGGGTCTGTTTTAGGCGGTGCAGCCTGAATGACTGGTTTAATCCAAAGCACATTTATTTAACCCTCTTCATTCATGCCAAGGCCCCTGGCTTTAGAGTCCGAACGGCGATCCAGAGAGTAAACGGAAAAAAGAGCCAAAGGGTGTAACCCCTGGGCACACGCGCACACACACACACACACACACACACACACACACACACACACACACACATACCCCAGCCCCCATCCTGTGACACGCGCGCACACGCACATACATATAACACACACGTGCGCCCTCCGCACGGAACAAGGGAACTTTCCCTCTAGCATGGTGGCGTTGGCCAGCAGCCCTTACCCTCTAGCTTCTGGGGGTCAGGCAGCGACTGACCGATTTCTCCCCTTGCCTGTGTGTCTCCCCACCCCCATTCTGCCCAGAGCGGCTGAAAAACAGGAGGTGGCTGCAGCTCTTCTGAAGCCTAACAGAGAGGCTTCGCTGGGGCAACGAGAAGAGAGAGAGAGAGAGAGAGAGAGAGAGAGAGAGAGAG
>NW_025359820.1:0-6981 GCF_016433145.1 Gracilinanus agilis | reverse complement strand
ATACAATATGAATAATATAATATAAATAATATAACATTAATCATACATTATAATAATATATAATAATAAAACAATAAAATAATATTAAAAGCTCCCATTTGTATTGTACTTAATACAAAGTGCTTCCCTTATAGAGTACCTGTAAAGGAGGTTCAAGTCCTGCCACAGGCATTATCAGCTGTGTTACCCATGGCATATCAATTATTCTCTCAGCCTTGGTTTCCCCATCTTCAAAATGGAGATCATAATAACACCTGCCTCAAAAGGTTGTTGTAAGGTTTAAATGAGATAACATACAAAGTGCTTTGCCTACTTTAGAGCATTATAAAAATGCTATTATTGTTGCTATTGTTATTATCATTTTCTAAATTTTATGGATACCTGCAGGTCTTCTTGCCAGTTCTTTCTCCATTATACATTGTTCTCATAATACTTTCAGAGATATAGCCAATTGTCATAGGCTGATTGTTAAATGGTAATAAAATCTGTTTCTCTTTTGGGAAAAATGGAAAGTTTCTGAGTACCAAGACAAAAATAAACCATAAAGCCAAAGAAAACCCAGGATTTCAGAGAGGAGACAGGGGAATAGAAAAGTGTTTTTTTTTTTTTTAATTCTTTTTTGATCTGTAGAAGCCACACCAAGAGAGACTTGCTATGTGGATATCCAGGGAAGCTTAGCCTAATATAACCTTTACCAAAAACAAGCTGAAATGCAGAATGAACAGATGCTTCTTCCATGTGTAAAAAATTAAAATAAATATACAATAACTTCAAATATTATATTTTTATTAGATTTATTTATAATCACTAGAAGTAAAGGAGTAAAAAGGTAATTATATAACAACAACAACAACAACAAAACCACCACATGCTCAAGTTAATCTACCTGCTCAAAATTCCCCCTCCACCAAAACCACTAACCGGAAGCAAAGAGAGCCTAGACATGCAACTCCACCCAATTTATCTCCTGTCTACATCAGCCCCCAATGACAGGAAGTCAGTGGGCTCCTGGGTAATGTAGTTCAGAGGTACAATATTACCAATTACACACTTGGCCAGGAGAGGAGCCAGGTTATGGGGAGATACAAGTTGGGATTAGAAAGAAAATATGGACTTCTGGGGAAACCAGTTCAAAAGACCCTCACTGGGAGTGGGCTGACGAGAGAAATATCTAGACTTGGGAGATCTCAGTAAAGTTTATTTTTTAAAGTTGAATAAAGACAGATCACTGATCTAATCTTTATGCCTGTATGATAGATAAAATAGTGTATTGTATTGGAAAGAGAAATGGCTTCAATGTTGGAATTGCTGGGCTTATCTCAGCCATACTAGCTGTATCATTGAATCTCCATGTGCCTTGGTCTTCTCATCTAAAAATGGGCACAATATTCAATACTACTTATCTCACAGGATGTTTGTAAGCAATGTGTTCTGTGAATAGTTGAGTTATTTTAATAATTCAATGGATTTTTGGTTTCATATGCAAAGATTTCATCCAATGGTACGGCTTACCACCTGCCCACATCTTGTGGGATTCTTGCTCATATCTTCTTATTAATCCTCTATAGGGACTTCACATGACATGCTGGAAGCCTTTCTCTAATCTTTTCACATTATGTAGATATTGTGTATTAATTAATATATGTAATTAATGTTATATAGGTACTAGTATAGGGACAGTTAGATAGAGGTCCTAGTGTTAGGAAGACATGAGTCCAAAGAAATCTGGCCCCAGATACTTACTAGCTGTGTGACTGTGGGGAGTCACTTAACCCTGTTTGCCTCAGTTTCCTCATCTGTAAAATGAACTAGAGAATTAAATGCCAAACAGCTCCAGGATCTTTGCCAAGAAAACCCCAAATGGGGTCATGAAGAGTTGGACACAACCATAAAAAAACAAAAATCTAACAACAAAATACTTGTATAACATTTGGACTGTCCAAATATTATCTTTCGCTCTTGCTTGATCAGTTCTTATTCTTTTCTAGATATAAATCTCCTGAAAGCTATAATTTATGACTCTTTGTCATTGGTAAAATGTTTTTGCTTATTTATGTGACAAACCATGGGGCCTGGATGTACAACATGTTCCTAATTGAATTTGGAATTCCTTCTGCTAATTTGTGTCCTTGATAGGCTCTAAATCTTCTTTTTTGTCTTTTTATAAAAAAAATCTTAAAAATTTTTAATAGTATTCAGGCTGACAGGACCCCTATTACCTATTCATGAAAAATATTTCTAGGTAGGAAAAGATTTTTTTCCTTAATGGATTGGGAACATTATAATATCATTTATAATTCCTGGTGGACTGATATGGGGTATGTAGTTTATTAAATATCTCCTACTCTTTGAACCTCTTTAATAGATTCTTGTTTAACAATGTAAGCAATTCTTTCTCTAAATTCCATGTGCTCTAGTGTGCAAGACAGATAATTGGTACAGAAAATATGGAATCCTCATTGTCCTTTAGGCCACTTGCAGTTTGGAGGATTTGGAGATTGAAGTGTTCCATGGATTTTTATCCATATGCCATCCAAGGAAGAATATTGGTATTATGAAGATGAATTTTTGTGGAATGGAGAAATTTGGGATCTTTACATGTATTGCACATGTTCCTAAATATAATCTAACCATCTCTTCAGATTATTTAATTCTGGACTCAGATAATCATCCTTCATCAATGTACATCCAAGATATATGTACTCATGGCCTGGCTCATTGGTCTGTCTGTCCAGCAGTTTATCATATTCTGGACAAAAAGAAATCTACTTGGTTTTTCCAGTTTAGAATATTTGGATGAATTCTCTTGTTTGATTATGGATTTCTACAGGAGACTTTGTAGCCTTCCCAGCTTGATGCAATCAATACAACGTCATCTATGAGGAGGAGCATCTAGAGACTCTCACCATCTGTAGGAAATCTAGAGGGCCTTGTTGAGTTTTTCATAGAATTTCTTTATCGCTCATCCTTTGCAATAGAAGTTGGTGAATAAGAATAATCCTATTTGGTCTGTGTTTGATATTGATAACCAGTAGATCATTTAGCAGAGTTCTCTATTGTTGCATCTATTAATCAGTTTTGAGTATTTCAACATATATAGGAGAAAATCCTTATTGGACAAGAGTTTAAAGGTTGGTTTTTTACTCTCTTATATCAAATGGTTTTTAAAAATAGAAAACAAATATTAAACACTGCAAGATTTTATATTTGCTTCATTTTTTTAGTCATTTGTATAAAATGAAAAGTGTAAAAGTGAATCAAATATAAGTTCTTACAGTGTTTGTCTGTTTACTCGATAAAAAGAGCTTTTGCAGTATATTATTAGTGAAAGCCTGTTGCTCCTGGCTCAGAGTTTCAGCAATATGTAGATAGTGATTATCAAGGATTTTGCATTAATAGAATAGATATATCAATAATTATTCATCTCTTTGATCACTATTTTTTCCAATAGCAATATTCTTTGTGATTGTTCAATTCCCCTACCATCATTTGGCATCTTTTTCTCTTTCATTTATTTTTATTTATTTTTTAACCCTTACCTTCTGTTTCAGTGACAACTCCAGGGCAGAAGGGCAGAAGTAGACAAATGGGGCTAAGTGACTTATTTGAAGCCACAAAGTTAAGAAGCATCTGAGATCATATTTGAACTCAAGTCCTCCCCACTCCAGGCATTGTGCTCCAATCATCGTGCCATTTAGCTTCTCCTCTTCATCTCTTTCATATATTTTGAGAATACATCCCTTAATGCCCTCAATGGAGAGTTGTCTCCAATACAGACTTCCTCTGTGAATACTTGGTCTGGACCAGCTGCTTTTCCTGCCTTTGTTTTCTTTAGGGACTTTGTAATTAATTTCCTTATACAACACATTGAGGACTGAAATGTTGTAGTCCAAAAATGGTGATTCCATTGTCATTGATGAAGGCCATCAATGATGAAGAAAATAGTTTATTATAGAAATGTTGAGAGATCTTTTCCATTTGTGTGTGTGTGTGTGTGTGTGTGTGTGTGTGTGTGTGTGTGTGTGTATGGCTTCATTTTAAAATGCTCTTGGGATGCTATGGAAGAATTAGATACTCTGTCAGTCTTCCTGCAACCTTGTTTTTGTACCTCCCCACTCTGACTACACCATTTCTTACTGCTTTTAAAGCTGAAATGTTGCTGAAAATCTTATACTATCTTCTTAGATGTTGTATAATATTGCAAATGGGTTCATATTCTAAATCAACAATGCTTGCAACTGCTATTTCTAGTTGCCTCAGAAGTAGGGCAAGTGTATGCTACTTCAGGTAGTTTCTCAGTTCTTTTGCCCTCTTCTTTGTGATTATTTCCATTGACTGAACTTCTGCAAAAAATGATATTTTTGAGTGATAATTTTCCCCTTATCTATTTTGCAGTTGGGAGCATCAATAGATTATTAGAATAGCTTACTTAGAACTACTTGAACTGTGTATTGATACTTCTGATCTTTTTCCTATTTTTCTAATCTAGTATTGATGATACTCATGCTTGTTAAGATATGGTCAGTTTTGTTTTATTGTGATTTTGTGGAAAACTTATCATATCCAGCACTTTCTTGTACTCATGATCTATAATACATGTAAGGTTCTGTGTCATCTACCTCTCTTTGGCCACTATCATTTCTTTGTACTGTATCATATTTTCTAATGTACTTTGTGTCATTCTCTCCTTTATCTGCCTTTGCATTAAAGTTACTGAGTATTAATGTCTCTCTTGATTCAGTTTGGAGAGTCTTTTCTATTTTCCCATGCAATAGATATTGGTGCAAAAGGTGGTTATTTTTATAAAGATCTTTTGCCTTTTTTGATATTTAATCAATGCTTTGTTGACTGATTGACTTTATGTTCTTTGAGTACATTGAGTAGCCAGATGACAAAGCATCAAAAATGATGTTTCTTAATGTCTTAAGTTGTCTGAGAGAATAAATGCCATCATCTCCTTTACTTGGTTTTCCTAGAAGAACTCATGAACCAACTTTACATTTAACTTCCTTATATCTCTTGGCTTCATTTGATTGAATAAACAAACAAAATAGTATTTCTTATATCATTATTACATACTAACCACTCTGATATGTACTAGAGAGGCAAACACAAAATTATTAGCGGGAGACAACACAGACAAGAGAGGGGTGGTTTGGTTTGGAAAATCACAGGTATGGTGGGTGGAGGTATAGAGAAGTAGTTTGATATACCTTTTTGTTAGTAATAGCAGCACTTAATTATGGTTCCAGAGATGGAAAGGTTCTGTGATGAGAAGAAAGATGACTGGGATATAATATGAAGCATGGTTTGGGTTGACTAAGTATTATGGTTCATCTGAGATACTCATTAATCCAAATACTACACATCTTAGAATGGGAGTTGCTAATGTGAAAGAGAAATATTTTTCATTTATTTATTTATTTATTTTTTTGCAGCAAACATTTTTAATTGTAGTGTGCATTTCTATAAATATGACTCATTAAATAATTAAAAACCTGAATTATCAGATACTCAGTCATTACAAGCAAACTGAATCTGTAAAAAAAAAAATTCTCTTTCACAATCCCCCCTGTGATCCTTTGGGAGACTAGTCTCCCCAATGGATCATTTTAAACTACAATAGCTAGAGATAAGAGGGATAGAGAGTGAGAGAGAGCAAATCAGTGTCTGCTAGGCACATTGACAATAAGCCAATCAGGAGGCAATCTCCTGTGGCATATAAGTTTACATTCAAAATACTTGTGTTCAACCCCTTCCCCACAAAGTTCAATCAGTTATACTCCAAAGTTTATGCTGGATCTTCTAATGCTGTGGAGGTTTCTTCAGGCATCTTCATGGCACCTTCTTCAAACGATTCATCTTCTAGATTGAAAGAGTTATTGAGCTCTCTTTCCTGACATGTTTCTTACTCAAAAGATTTTTTTTTTTTTAGTTTTATGGCAATTATACAATCCCTATGACAATTATACACCGAGTTGAAAAGTTTAAATCTTTCAGGGCATAGTTTTACAGCAGAGAAAGTAGCATGCAAGAAGACAGCAGTTTTAAAGAAAAGCATGGCTAGTTCCAGCTAGATATGGTAAGGATGTCATTATTGATATGATTTAATTTTTCTAGAGGGTTGTTGACAATTAAATATTCTCACATTTAGAATCCTAGTAGTTAAATGAGTATTTCAAGATAGATAATGGATTTACTAAACACTGTGTGTTAGGCACTGTGCTAAATAAAATCAAACAAGATAGTTCTTGCCCTCTGGGAGCTTCTGTTCTCATGAGGAGAGACAAAGGATAGAAACGTGTCACAGCAACATTAGCATAGTATGTATGTGATAACTAGTTCATGGCATGGAGGGATTGGATCTGGGAAAACAGGGCAAAATCTTACTAATCTGAATTCTACTAGGGGCAGGGGCAGGAATATAGTTAGCTCTTATCAAGCTTCTGAGAGACAACTGCAGACAACTGCTAAAATTTCAGTGTAAGCATTTAATACTTCAGAAATAGAAAAAGGCTACAAATTAGAGTTTGTTTTGTTCATTGCCTAGACTTAAGAAGTCGATGGAGAAAATGTTAATAATGCAGATTAATCTTAAAAAATGGGTCATATGTTTATTTAATTTTTTTGGAGCTGATCGTTGACCATTTATCAGATTACTTTTGTTTGTGGTTCTGGGACCAAAATTCCCAGAGTCTGGGGAGAGGGAGATGAGGATGAAATGTAGAGAATAGGCAGCAGAGTTTGGAGATGGCCAGGACATGGAGTTTATAATCTTTCTAAAATCTACATAATTCTTAGTAGGGTACTCCAGAGGGTCTGCTCTATTTGAAGGAGTCTTCTCAGAAGTGAGTGCCATTTTATATTTTTCTTAGTTTTCATGAGTTGCCAGTAACCTAGTGGTTAGGTTAATGGCAATGAGTCTTATACATCTATGTACAGACAAATTATATATATGTTTATAAAAATATAATATATTAT
>NW_025359819.1:0-4556 GCF_016433145.1 Gracilinanus agilis | reverse complement strand
TAAAAAATACATCATAAGATCATATTTTAGATCTGGAAAGGGATGGTAGAGTTCACCTAGTCTAACATCCTCATTTTAAGGATGAGATAAGCAAAACCCACAGAGGTGAAAATGATCCGTTTAAGGTCTCATAGCTTATAAATGACCAGGAGGCAGCCAGGTAGCAGAGCACGATGCTTCGGATACTTCCTCACTATGGGAGCCTAGACAAGTCACTTAACCCCAAATACCTAACCTTTATTGCTCTTCTGCCTTGGTACTAATATGTAGTATCAACTCAAAGATAGAAGGTACAGATTTTTTTTAATTTATTTTTAATTTTAATTTTTTTAGAATATTTTTTCATGGTTACATGATTCATGTTCTTTCCTCCCTCCAATTTCCCCCCACACACACACACACATCACCCTCCCTGTAGCCAATGCACAATTCCACTGGGAGAAGGTACAGATTTTAAAAATAAACAAATGACTAAGATAGGATTTGAACCCAGGTTCTCTGACTCCAAACCATTGCTATTCTCTAGCATATTGGCTTCCATAATCCATCAAAGGACAGTACAATTAATGGAATGGAGCAAGACATTGGAGAAGCTGAAGAAGCTATTTTATCAGAGTAAAAGAAGTTATTTTATATTTATTAAAATATGTCACAGTGCATTTATTTTTATTAGTCAGCCTAAAATTGACCTGTATCTGATTATCTTGCTTTGCACATCTCTGTTCCCAGAGATAATAGCCAAGTTTCTAAAAAAGATATTGAAGATGCACACTACCCTGCTTAAACATAAGTATTTAGTCCTTCATTCTTTTTCATAGGCAGTCTTTCCTAATCTTCCCAACTATAAGTGTTCTTCCTCCTCCAGCTACCTTATTTTTATGAACTTGTCCTTATTTGTATTCATTCTCTATACATTTATGTATGCTCCTTGAGATCAGATAGTATTTTTTGTTTTGCTTTTTGTCTTTGTTTGCACTTACTTGGCACCATGTGAGACACACCATTGGCACTTAATATATGCTTGTCGATTGATGGATTTGGTAGCTTATAACTTATAGCTAATATTTGATAGCTTATAGCTTATAACTAGACGGTAGAAGATTCCTTAGAAGAAACAAAGACATCTCATCCCTTATTCAAATTCGGAACACAGAAGTGCTCTAAAAGCTTCAAATTTTCACATTAATTTTCCTTTTTTAAGAATAAATTTTGGGGGCAGCTGGGTAGCTCAGTGTATTGAGAACCAGGCCTAGAGACAGGAGGTCCTAGGTTCAAATCTGGCCTCAGACACTTCTCAGCTGTGTGATCCTGGGCAAGTCACTTGATCCCCATTACCACTTGCCCACCCTTACCACTCTTCTGCCTTGGAGCCAATACATAGTATTGACTCCAAGATGGAAGGTAAGGATTTAAAAAAAAATTTTTTTATTGACAACTTTTGGGTTACATCACAAAAATATCTTGCAGTATCCTTTCCCCACCTCTTCTCTCATAGAGCCAAACATATAATAAAACATGTTTTTTAAAGAAAAAGATTGAGAAAAAATTAGCAGAACCTATGAATATACTTAAAAAGATATAATATATGTAATGTTCTATACCAGCAAACCTCCCACATCTTCAAAGGAGTTTTGTGTGTGTGTGTGTGTGTGTGTGTGTGTTGGGGGCAGGGGTAATCCTATCTTTTTTTTCTGGAGCCATAATTATTATTTGTAATTTTGTACTTTTAATTATTTTGTGGTGGTTATCCTTTCCATTCATGTTATTATTAGTCATTCTGTATATTGTTTTCTTAATTCTTTTTAATTTGTTCTACATTAGGTCATGTCTTCTCCGTATTCATAATAATCATCTTTTCTTACAATGCAGTATAGGAAGAGGCCCAAGAATTCAGGCTCAGCTCTGGTGAAGGCTTTTCTCCCAGCTGTAGCTTGGGGGTGTCATTTTGTGCCTCAAAGGGAGGCAGCCATGACTTTAGGTTCTTCCTTCCCCACCTTTATCAAAGGGAAGAGAAGAAGAAAGTTGGGCCCAAAGGCCATTCTGATCTCCTTGGAGAGTAGGAATACCAGGCTAGAATCATATTTATCTGCTCCTTCAAATATTATTGGTCTGGAAATATGATTGGGTTCACTATAAGTTCTGGTCACTTTGTCATGATTTAGGGAAGAAGACCCCAAGTTCGACCCCCTTCCCACATAATACCAGTTCCACAATGAACATATGTAGTATTTGGTCAAGAAAACCCATTTAATCAGATCAATAGCAAAGCAGAAATCAGAGAAGGTATACATGGGAGAATATATGCCAAATTTACAAAGTTAAGGAGCTCTCCCATGGGAAACTTTCCTGAACTAAGAAAGAGTCCTACATATCACCCAAGGAGAAACTCCCTGATGTCTCCAGTATCAAGCTAGGGAAAGGGACCCAGTAGAGACTGACTGTCAGCTCCTCCAAGGTCTTCCCAGTATCTTTTCTGCCTCATCTATTTTCTTTATTGAATCTGGAAGTCAAAAGGGCCTGAATCATTTCAAAGTTTAAACATTCCCAAAAAGAATGAAAGAAGGTTGGAATTTTCCAACTCTTGCCAAATCTCCCCCATCCTTCACACAGAGCAAGGACATTTATCTTCAACAACAAGGAGAGACTCATGTACCAATAGACTTTGGGCCAGGAGTTACAACAGTAATATGCCATTACATCCATGTATCACAATTTGTTTAGTCATTCCCCAAGTGAAGGATCCCTACTTTGTTTCCAATTCTTGGTTAACACAAAAACTACTACCATAAATATTATGAGGATATTTCTTATCGATGACCTCCTTAAGGTTTATACCTAGTAATAGAACCTCTGGGTCAGAGGACATGGACATTTTGGTATTTATTTGTTTAATTCCAATACTTTCCAAAATGATCATTCCAATTCATAGCTCTACCAATAATGCATTAGTACCCCTATCTTCCTATGACCCTTCCCACATCAGCTATCCCCCTATTTTGTGGTTTGCTATTCTGCTGAGTATGAGGTAAAATCTTTGGATTGTTTTGATTTGCATTTGTCCTATAATTAGTGATTTGAAACATTCTTTTTAGATAGTTTTCAGTAGTTAGTTCTTTTGAGAATGGTTTGCTCATATTTTTAACCACTTATCTATTGGGAAATGACTTTTTGTGATACATATGTACTTGCATATACATAAAGACATGCATATATATGTACACATATATACATGTAAATATACCTATACACATACACACATATGTCTTAGATATAATTCCTTTATAGGAGAAATTTTTCCCCATTTCATCACTTCCCTTCTTACACGTTTTTACAAAATATAATGTATTGTGTCACATAGTAATGACGCAGGATGCAGGGATACAGGTAAACCTAACCACTGAGTTGATTTTAATAATGCCAATAGAGTCAAACCAGAAGTTAGGTGTTCATTCCATAATGAGGGTAATAAGGGTAATAGTTCTGATCTCCATTTTATCCCAAGAAAGTGCAATTTATCCCCAAGTACAGGAAAAAAAATCTAGGAAGTTTAAATGAATGACACACTCAATAATGTGTTACAGTGGCCAAAAATGTTGATGGAATCTTAGACTAAGAGGAACGCCTAGGAATAAAGATGTGTTCACTCCTACATCCTCTGATCTGGTCAAACCTCATCTGAAGATTTGTATTCAGTTCTGAGTTCAACAGTTTAGGACTTTAAGAAGCTGGAGAGTGTATGAGGGAGGACAGCCAAGTCATGGAAGGGCTGTGAGTGTGTGTCACATGCAGATCAGTTAAAAGAACTGAGGGTGATGTTTAACATGGAGAAGAGATGACTCCGAGGGGATGTGATAGGTTTGTTCAAGTATTTGAAAGACTGTTTTGAAAAGGAAGGCTTGGATTTGCTCTGTTTGACTCCAGATGGCAGAACTAGCAGCAATGAGTAGAAACCGCAAAACGGGAAATGTAGGCTTCTTGTTGTTCATTTGTTTCTGATTCTCCATGACCCCATTTGGGATTTTCTTGGCAAAGATACTGGAGTGGTTTGTTATTTCCCGCTACAGCTCATTTTACAGATGAGGAAACTGAGGCAAACAGGGTTAAATGATTTGCACAAGATCACATAGCTAGGAACTGTCTGAGGCTGGATTTAAACTCAGGTCTTCTTGACTCCAGGCCCAACACTCTCCTCACTGCACCATCTAGGTGCCAATGATGTGAGTTTGACATTTCTCAGAATTTCCTTAATCATTAGAGCTATCTAAAACTAGAGTGACTCAGGAGAAAGTGGATTCCTCCTCACTGAAAGCTGGATGATCTCTTGCCTGGTATATCACAGTGAGGGAATCTGTGATTTGCTATCATTAATACATAGAAATCTATTTCAGGTACCATTTTCACCTCCAAGGAAACCTAGTGATGACAAACAGCCATCCATCTGGCTGGCCCATGAATGATAGACACAGCCTATCAATGAGCCCAGGACCTTCCACAGCTTGTGCTATGTTCAAATCACTTTTAAAACATAGCATCACCATTCAAACGGGAAAAAAAAA
>NW_025359818.1:0-7754 GCF_016433145.1 Gracilinanus agilis | reverse complement strand
ATTAACTACATAAAACCTGTCTCTCTTTGCCTCTTTGCCTCTTTGCCTCTGCCTGTCGCTTCCTCTCTCTCTTTCCCATTTTCCCTCCATATCCCTCTGTCTCAGGAGAAGCTTTGACTTGACTTGCAAACTGGTTTACCCCTTCTTGGGCAGCTTAATGCCTGCCTCAATCTCAGGGCTTGCCATATTGATGCCAGACAGTTTACATGTCAGGTCAGCCTCAGTCCTACCCTCGTTCAGAATTCCCAAACTCAAGAGATTGACTAGCCTCAGCCTCCCCTAGAAGCAGGAATTATAGGCATGTATCACCATCCATTTAACAACTTGAATTATAAGGTGTTTACTCTGACCCTCAGTTTTCTCACCTATAAAATGGGATAATACTGCCAAACTTGCTTATTTATAGGACTTTTGTGGAGATAAAATGACATAGCATGTGAAAGCAATCTGCTGTAAACTACTATATAAATTTGAAATAGTATTACTATATCCTAGGAAACTATTACAAATATTTAAAACCAAAATGTACTGTGTAGGCAACAATCCAAAAAAAAATGAATTGGACGATTACTTTATAATTTCTCTTCCATAAACAGTAATAATATTGTCTACATGGAAACTGCTGCTAGTGTGTTCAAAATGTGTAGGATGAGAAGATATATTGTTTACCCTAAGCACTGATAATTAAATTTATACAATTTTATCAGACACAAAACACAATTATGAGAAAAACTGTTTTTTGTAAAAACTCATAGTGCAGTGGTGGGGCAAGGTGGCCTTGGGCTCATGTGAACAAGATTCACTGCTAAATGGCTAAACCACTAAAGAAATGGAAATGTGTTTTTTTTTTCAAATTTATTAGACCCCATACATACTCATCCTGGATTCCCAAGGAAAATCTCTTAAATAAAATGTAAATGTAGTTCATGACTAAGATTCACCTAAAACTTTAACCTGGATTGTCAGGGTCCCTTCTAGAAAAGTACTCAATGAACCAGAGAGACCACTTTTAGGATTGCTACTTATTTCCTACATCATGAGAAATGTTTAAAACATAATGCTGATGAGTACTCACTGACAAATATTGAAAACATAAAGCAGCCCATCACTCTTAGGATACACTTCCTAGGAGGATAATACCTCAAACATTAACATGAAATACTTTGTAGAAATGATGAACAAGTTAGTTTATTTTCACATTAAATCTGTATTCAAGTCAACAATTCAACAAACATTTCTTAAGAATTTACCATATGCCAAGTGCTTTGATCGTATTAAAGAAAGATACTCTTAATTTGTTTTTGTATTGTTAACATAAATTAATGCTATATTTTATTGAAGGTTTTTATTTTTCTGTTGATATAATCTGTTTTTTGTTGTTTCTGCAACTAATGTGATTTTTAAGCTGTTTTCATGAAATTAAACCATCCTTATATTTCTGGAACATATTCAACTTTATCATAATAAATAATTGGATATTGAGGAAAATTAATATTGAATTGTATTATTTATTAGTAATATTTCTATGTGAAATAATTTCCCCCTTAGTCTTCCAAGGTCAGACTAAAACAGTTGGCTTCCAAGCTGAGGTTACTCCCAAACCCCAAGCTATCAAACTGCCCTGGGACCTGGTGTTATTGTTAAGATTTTGATAGAATTAAAGGCATTTGAAGGCAGGGCTGGTTAGCCATGTTGAATTTTGACCCATTTGGAAATAAGATGGGGCAGGCACGTCTTTGTGGCTAATGAAAGAGTGTGCTGGCATTTTCCTTATTTAAGCAAAGATCTACCTCCCCTGTGATAAAGTAATGAGGTAGAAATGTTGAGGTCACTAAGTCCACCTCCTCTTTCAAAATATCCACCAATGAGGATTGTTTTGGGAAGTCCAAGGGACGAACTGTCAGGCCAATCAGAAAGAAGATACAACTTCCCATAAAAGAGGAAGCCAGGCTGTAATGAATATCTTTTCACATAGGTGGTAAGTAGATCATTGTTGTTAGCAGATACATGCGTTTGTTAATAAACAATATTATTCTTGGGGAAAAGGTCTCATATTCTTTCTTGATGAAAACCCAAGCGTTACAATAAATTATTGTAATCTTTTTGGTAGTTTAGAATTTTATTTAGAATATTTTAGAATTTTGGTGTCACTACTGATATTTGTCTATAATTCTTTCTCCACTTTTTTCTTTCCTATTTACCTAATTCTGGCATTTAATATTTATAGTTTTTCATTTGATTTATATTTGAGTTTCATTGGCATATGAATAAATATAGTATTTTCTGAGAATTATTTTATTCAGAATTTATTATAACTGTTTCAGCTACACACAAATTTTGGTATCTTGTCTCATTATTATTGAACCATAAATTTTTAGAATACAAGTGGAAAGAACCTTATGGGCTATCTATTTTAATCCTCTCATTTTATAATAAGAAATGGAGGCACACAAGTTAAATAACTTGCTCACAGACATATAGTTCATTTTCTTTAATTATTTAAAATTATTTCTATGATTTTTTGCATGATTAATTTTCATGTTAATGTTTTGTTTGTCATTTAGGTTTGCATTTTTGTTCATGTTTCCTTTATTAATTACAATTTTATATTAAATGACATAGCAACTAATCTTTTATAGGAAAGGCTAATTGAAAGTCAAAAAGACATGGATAATAAGGTAATCATTGTAGGAAACTTTGAAATTTGGTGGGGATATGACATATCAAGTAGAAAAATAAATAAGAAGGAAATTCCAGATTTGAACAGTGTTGGAAGAACTGAATTTGTAAGACTTACAGAGCATAATGGATGGGAACCTTAAGGAATATGCTCACTTTTAAGGCTTATACAGAACTTCTACAAATATCAATCAAATAAGGGAATCTTAAATAAATCCTTAATTAACCATAATGTCTCTCTATAGTATGGTGACTTTTTGCTTTTCCAGGTTCATCTCATATTATTCCCTTCTATATACTCTGTGCTCCAATTAAACTTGCCTATTTTGTGCCCTAAAAACCTTCCCTGAGCTCTTCTTTCTTCATCCATATGCTTAAGTTGTTTCCTACCCTAAAATACCCTCTTTTCTACCACCCTTCACACATCCCCACTCCTAGTACACTCTGTGTGCTAAATTCTTACCCATACTTTAAAGCCCATCTCCAATGCTATTTTATCCATTTAGAGGGTGGTGAGACCTCAGACCTCAACTATCATTTTGTTTTACAATTTTCTAATTCACTTAGTGAGTACATGTGTGTATTCTGGTTATTTATGTTGGGATATTATCCTTCTCCTAGACTAAGAACTCCTTGTAGGCAGGGTTGGGTCTTATCTAAATTTTGTACCCCTCTAGGGTTCTATCCCCCAGATTATGCTACACATATTAGCCACTTAATATGTGTTCATTGAAAGTATTATCAAATCATCAAGCATTTATTAAGTATTTAATACACACCAGGCATTATGTTAAGCACTGGGGAGATAAAGGCAAGGAACCCACATTCTAACTGGGGAGACAACATATAAATAATTCTGTACATATAGAATATATGTAGAGTAAATTGGATTAATGTTGGATTGAGAGAAGGGGATATTTCAGCATGAAAGAGTCCATTGTTATATGTAATATTTCATGTAATATAATTTATTATATGCAAATGACCATGTTGGGACAATACACTGAGGTTTAAGTGGTTGCTACTACCTTGCTGTAAATTAATTCAATAGAGCTCTTCCTCCTTGATAATCAGCTGGGAACAGTATGGTTGCTAAGGAAAGTAGAAAGAGTAATAGAAGTCCAAATAGTTGGGCATTTTTTAATCAGAGTATGGGCTTGTTTGGACAGTCTCAGAGCAACTTGAGAATAGTGGGTGTCCATGAATAAGTACAATGAGAAGAAAGGGGTGACCTGAAAGAGGACGGGGTGTATCTAAGATAATACTAACCTGCTGACTTCTCAGGTCTGCCTTGGCTTGACCCTGATTATAGATTCAGCAAGATCATGTCTTTTCCTGATTCAAAGATACGACCTCATAACTAAATTTGTTCTTGAAGTCAGCAGCATACCTTCCAGTAAGAGGATCATAGGTCTGACATCAAAGTAAATTTTCAAGTCACATTTGATCTGCTAAAAATGCAAATATGATTTAAAATATAACCTGGGCAAGTTCTACATTTGAAATCAGTTCCAAAACCCAAATGGTCATAGAGGAGTCGAGACAACAAATCTGTAATTGGCAGTGATAAATGGCAATCCAAGAGCCTTCAGAATAGTGATGCTTCCTATATAGACACACACAGTCTTTATTGTACGTTATCAATAGTTACAGTGTGTGTGTGTGTGTGTGTGTGTGTGTGTGTGTGTAAAATCCTCTACAGTCTGCTGTTCCTCGTCGATAAAATGTCCTCCAGAAAGCAAATTTATGCTCTATATCCAATTTTTCCTCATGTAGAAAGGTCAGATCTGTCATGTTCCCTCCTGTGGCGATTGTGAGAGCAAATGGGTGGAGGGGCTATTTAGGACAAGGACAAGTTGGGTGGGAATCACCAAGCTTCAGGGAACATAGGAGCATGGTCCTAGTACAGTGTTCCATTCTAGCTACCCAGGAGGATAACCAGGAGGCAATCCTAAAGTAAAAAAAAAAAAATCCATGAAGGAGTCAGGAAAGATAGGCAGGGCAGGAGCAATAGGTCCAAATCCAGGAGAATCAGACAGAGCATCCCAAAAAATATCACTCAGAAGGCAATATTTTATGTAATATAATTTATTATATGCAAATGACCATGATAGGACAATACACTGAGGTTTAAGTGGTTGCTACTACCTTGCTGTAAATTAATTCAACAGAGCTCTTCCTCCTTGATAATCAGCTGGGAACAGTATGGTTGCTAAGGAAAGTAGAAAGAGAAATAGAAGTCCAAATAGTTGGGCATTTTTTAATCAGAGTATGGGCTTGTTTGGACAGTCTAAGAGCAACTTGAGAAAAGTGGGTGTCCATGAATAAGTACAATGAGAAGAAAGGGGTGACCTGAAAGAGTTTCCAGAAAGAATTAGCTCAAAGTATTGCCCTTTTACAGCAGCATGGTATGGTGCAAAAAAGAATGAACCCATAAACAGGAAGAACTTGGGTTTAAATCCCACCTCAGAAACCAATTAGCTGGAGAACCTAGGGAAAAATCATTAAAATTTCTCTCATCCTCAGGTTCTTCTTCACCAACAATGGAGGCAATAATGGCTGGAGATAATGCTTCCAGAGTGCCTTGTAAACCTTAAAGCCTATGTAAATGTTAGCTGTCAGTATTATGATTATTAGGGCAACACCCCATCCATGCATGATGAAAGAGACAACAGCAATGGGATTGGGAAAGAGCCCCATTCTAGACTGTTGAACAAGGGTCACATTTCTGAGGCAGTTAGCTTCCCAAAGTTGCTAGATCCAATAAATTTCAACAAACTTATTATGACTCTAGATGCATTTATCTTCATAATTTGAAAATGATGCAACCTAGCCAGACAAAAATAGAATTTTAATATTTGATAAATGAATGACCTTCTCTAGGACACTTTGTTGTTATTATTGTTGTTGTTATTATTTCAAGATTTTAATTTGTTTTTTATTATAACTGTTTTCATATGTCTGGGCCACATTTCATTGCAGCAGCCAAAAGGTGATTTTTAAAGTTTAGGTGAAGCATTTTGCAGATCTTAAAATCCTATATACACATTAGCTATTTACTTCCTTAGTAGGGCAATAATCAGGAAACAGTGAGTGAGCTGCTTCTCTTCATTTTCCAAAGGCTCCAGGTCTGTGGCACTGAATAAATTCTAAGACTTGCAATTTTATCGGTTTACTCAGAGCTTCTAGGAGATCAACTTATAGTAACCAAACTCAGGAAATTGATTAATAAAGGAAATATTCACATATGAGAAAAAAACTCTGCTACTTACTTGCCTATAATTATCATGGAATAATGACTTCTCTTTCTCAAGTTCTTTAAGATTTGCAAAGCATTCTACACGCCTTACTAGCTGTGTGACCCCAAATAAAGCACTTAATCTTGTTTGCCTCAGTTTTCTCATCTGTAAAATGAGCTGGAGAAGGAAATGGCAAACCATTCCTGGGTATCTTTGCCAAGAAAGCTCCAGATGGGGCCATGAAGAGTTGGACACGACTGAAATAATCAAATAACTACTATATGCTTTAGCTCATTTGATCCTTTGAATTATGAAATGGCTTGAATAGGGTTACTCTGTTAGTAAGTACTAAGACAGGATTCAAAACCATGTTCCACTGACTCCAAGTTCAGAACTCTATCCACTCTATTAAGATGTCACTCCAAATATTAGCTTCTCAAATAGAAAATCTGCTTGGAAAAACAGTGACATCAGAAGATTGTTTGGTGGGCAAAGTCAGGGTAAAGATGGATGATTTTAAAAGATATTGGGATGCAGTCAGTTGGCTAGGGTAGTTCAAGGCAATTTTTTCTCCATAAAGATTCATACCCACCAAGGGATATGTATCTACTCGATTAAATGGCCAGACCTCTGCAAACCAAGGTCTATGTTCTATTTGGGTATACATGCAAAATGCTATCCTCATTTGTCTTTTAGACAGTAGAGTTTAGTAAATAACTTTAGGAATTTAGAAATGAAAAATAATTTTTTTGAGAGAAGAATTAAGTATTGCTCTGGACAAATATTTTCACCAAACTTCTCTTCCATCTCATTATTCACTGTCTTTTAATAAAAAAAAAAAGCATGGGATTTAAAAGAGAAGCCCTATCTTTAAAACCTGACTTTTATTTAGTAATTCCGTGACTTTGGGAAAATTACTTTATCTTTCAGGGTCTCGGTTTACTCATTTATAAGATGAGACAGTTAGACAAGTTGACCTCTAAAGCTCCTGTCTTCCCTAAATTTATAGTGTCATATTTTATCTACTTTTGTCACTGTTGGTCCAAAGTATCCAGTGCCTAGAATTCCCCATTGTGTTGTCCCAATAGCCATGGACAGTGCACCATTTTTGTAGCCTCCTCCCTTCCCCTCCACCCACTGGAACCTATCTACTCTGTGTCCTTTTACAAGAGATTTCATTTCCCTAGGAACACGAATGTGCTCTGGTTCCTTATGAGTTATCAGAATTAGCTGTTAGTCATAATGTTGCCCCTCCCAAATCACAAATGCCTTCTTCAATACTCTGGACACTTGGACAAATATGTGATTTCATCATTATGGATATTTCCTCCAATGGTGAAGATTACTATTGAACCATGCCTTCCCATCATATGTAATCCATAAATCTTCCCTGGGGGAGGCCTTTATCTCAATCTCTTTACAGTACATAAATATAAATGGAGCATATGAATTGTCCATTACTTATCCCTCATTCTCACTATTTGATCAGCTCTTCATTTCTGATAATATACCTCTCCTAGGGCATCCTTTACACCCCTTCTTCCATATTTTTTTATTGTTAACGTGTTATAACTTGTACAAATATCTACCATATGCCTTTCCAAAACTCCTTGGGCAACCTTCAAATTTAATTCACTCCATCATTCACAGTTATCTCCATGACTCTTTGGAAGACTATTGTTGTTGGTTAAAGAAGAGGTGGATAGTTTTAAAGAGAAGAAGGAGATTATAAAATTTCTTATCTCAAGCAAAGTATATAAGATACTCTTTCCATACAAAGGGATAGGAGAAGAGTCTGTTATTATTATATAATTACATAATTATATGATATATATG
>NW_025359817.1:0-3225 GCF_016433145.1 Gracilinanus agilis | reverse complement strand
AAATGGTGACAACAGCACTTGCCTCACAGTGTAATAAAGATTAAAAAAAAACCTTATCTGAGCACAATATTTCTATGATGGACACTGTAGAAAATACATAATGGTGGTTTTCTTTACTTCTATTGGGGCCTGAGGTAGAATAGTGGAATATCTGGTGTTAAATCAATAGTAAAAACCAAATGATCCAAAATAATCAAGATACAATATATTTATTATGTTTCTGTTTTATGGCAGGAAATATGGTTGACCCCCTCCCAGGACACAAAGATAAAAAATGGACAATCCTGCCTCCAGAGAACTTATATTCTATTAGAGACACATCATGAATCATGGTTAACAAAATTCCAGAGTTATATGAAAAATGGCATAGTGATTGGGGTGGTTGGCACTAAGGAAAATATTTCTAAAAATTAGAATTCTGTAAGAGCAGAATGACTTATTCCAGGAATATGGCAGGATCTTCTTTTTCTAGAAGTCTTTAACTGAACATTGGCTTGCAGAGGGGCTGGTTGTAGAGGTTGTAGAGGAGATTCTTCATTAAGTGCAGATTCTACTAAAGATATTCTGAGGTTCCATCTAAGATTCCTTGATTTTGATTATCAGGAGTCAGGAGTCAGGAGATGAGAACAAAGCTCTTGAATTGATGGCCCTTCACACCAGCCTCAATGAATAGCTTACATTTGGTACTACAGATTGCAGCCCTTTTTCCTGCCACCAATTATTTTCTTTCTCAGTGAGTACTTTCTGCCTCATTTCATAATTTCATGAAATAATGATCAATTGAGGAACCCTATGAACAAGTTATGATACTCATTGTGAGGCTATAAAGATAAGCAACATAAGCAGAAGTTTGTAGTAAAGGATGAAATTTAATAAGATAAATAAGTCTTACAAATGGGAGTCAGTACAAAGGGGAGGTTCAGGAAATATGCTATGACAAACATTAGGAGGAAAATCACTTTTTACAATTTTCTTTTATTATAGTTTTCCAAATTACATGTAGATAAAATTTTAATGGTTATTTTCTAACATTTGCCAATGCTATGCTGTTCTCTAGCTCCCTTTCTTCCCTGCCCTATAGGTTTTATATATACTATTGTGTTATACATATTTCCAGGTTCATCATGTGAAAGAAAACATATATTGCTTATTCTAGGAAATAAAATGAAGAAAGTGAAATGAAAAAAAAAAGTGTTATGCTTCGGAGTACTTCAGACTCCATCAGTTCTGTCTATATTGGCCTCTTTTATCATGAGTAGTTTGGAATTGTCTTGGATCCTCAAATTGCTAATAATACTTGTCATTCACAGCTGATCATCTTATGTTATTGCTATGATAGTGTACATCATTCTCCTGAATCTGATCCCTTCACTTTGCATCATGTCATAGAAATCTTTCAAGGTTTTGTCGTTGTTTTTGTTGTGGGGAGGTGTTTCAGAGGGAATCATTCTGTTCATCTTCTTGTGGTGGAAGAAATCACTTTTAATTCAGTTTGATTTATTACCATTTATTAACTTGCTAGTATAGGGTAAGCACTTTGTTCTCATCTGCATTTTTTTATTAGTAATTCTTCTCAAGAATCTTAAATTTTGGGAGCAGCTGGGGGGGCTCAGTGGATTTGAGAGTCAGACTGTAAAGGAAAAATTATTATTGGACTGAATGTTTAAGATTTTGGTCACCAGGAACTACATACTCAATTCCAAGTGAAAGACTCAAGTCAGAATAACTTCTATGGTAGTTTATTTACAAATAGAAAGAGTGAAAGTAAGGAAAATTAGAGAGAGAGAATTACTCTGGCCTGGTACAAACCAGGTAGGGCTTCAGAGCCCCAGAAAAGGGGGACACAGAAGTTAATTAAACAAGGATTTTAGCCAAGAAGTTTCCTCCAACACAAGGGGCCTCTTCAGGAGGCTAGTGCCTCCAGAAAGTCAAGAAAAGGAAGTAAGCCTTTTCACTCACCCACATGGCAGTCCAAAGGGAAGCAGTCTGAAGTCTCAAGCCCAACTTCCTCCAAGGCCAAGTTCAGAGGGGAAAAACTTCCTCACAGGAAGTTACCATAATATTTGTGTCACTTCCTGTGTCTACCTTCCACATTTATGTGGACCAATGGCAGCTTTAACTTTGCTTTGGATTGCTTGGGGGCAGTCGGTTATTTTTTATTTATCACTCCCTAGAACATATGGGTAATAGACCCCACCCCCCTTTATCCTTAAGTTGAAATATATACATTCCTGGTGGCTAAAATCTAGAGAATAAATAGGGGGGGAAATTAATCCCATATTCACAAGGCCCAAAGACCTGGGTTCAAATCTGGCCTCAGATATTTCCTAGCTGTGTGACCCTGGGTAAGTCACTTAACCCTCATTGCCTAGCCCTTACCACTCTTCCGCCTTAGAACCAATACCCATTATTAATTCTAAGATGGAAGCAAGGATTAAAATTAAAAAATAAAAGAATCTTACAATCTACCAGAGGAAAGGGATTAATCACTTATACAAAGAAGCAATTAAACAATAAAATTCTAAATTTTTTTTAATTTTTTTTTAAACCCTTAACTTCTATGTATTGTCTCATAGGTGGAAGATTGGTAAAGGTGGGCAATGGGGGTCAAGTAAAAAAAAAAAAAAAAAAAAAAAAAAAAAAAGCTGAGGCCGGGTTTGAACCTAGGACCTCCTGTCTCTAGGCCTGACTCTCACTCCACTGAGCTACCCAGCTGCCCTCTAAATTTTTATAGATGTTTTCTACAGGAGACAAGATCTGATTGAGACTTCTAAAGCAGGAGAGAGATATCAACAGATACATATAAAGGTTGAACTGGGAATGAAATGGACAAAGTCAAAATTGGGGAATGGAGTACAGAAATCATGAAAGAAATTAAAATAAGTTTTAGTAGAAAAGTAAAAAATCTCTTCTTCTAGCATCTTGAATGTCTTAGTATTGTTTATGATCTATTCAGTTTTAAGTGGGGAACCACTGGCTATTTTCAAGTAGATAAATTACATGATTAGGGTCGTATGTTATGCAGAATAGTTAAATATTATTGAGAGAGAGAAGGTTGCCTTGGAGAGAGGTTCAAATCTAGACAGGCAAACCCAGTAAGAGGCTACTACAATAGTCCAGTCAAGAAGAAATATTGACCTGAACTGGACTGATAAGAATGAAATATGAAAGTAAGAACTAGATTATGAAATATATACGATGTAGAATCAAAGTAACCATCAAATG
>NW_025359816.1:0-3063 GCF_016433145.1 Gracilinanus agilis | reverse complement strand
TGTCATTTTCTCAGCCCCTTGGGAAATGAGTCTAGGGGCTGTCAGTATATCCAGAGATCAAAGGGAGAATGAGATCAGTGTGTTTCTGTGAACATATCTGTAATGCTGTGCTGGCGGCTGCCTGAGGTCTTAGGTACAAGATATACCCCAAAGCTGGGCAAAGATGATTCCATCACAAGGAAGAGTTCTTGGCAACCCCTTCTGAGTCTTTCTTCCTCTTGGGAATGCCTTTGTTAGAAATCACTGGACCCCAACACACAAAGAAATAATGAAAACAGGGTCTTCTGCAACAACAGCATGTTTAGTAGGTTCTCAGGTCCCCCAAATAGGGGCCAGAACACTTTAGTAAATAGTAGCTTAGGCAAGTGCTGAGCCATCAAAACAGAGAGCAGCTACTTGTATGGATGGCCATAATAAGGCTCCCTTTAATAAAAGCAGAACTAAAGTTGTTGTTTATTTCTACTAGCTTTTTACTTGATTCTCTAGGATTTTTAAAGTAAACCATCATATCATCAGCAAAGAGTGATAGCTTAGTCTCCACACTGCCTATTTTAATACCTTAAATTTCTTTTTCTTCTCTAATTGCTACTGCTAGTGTTTCTAGTACAAAGTTACATAGTAGAGGTGATAATGGGCATCCTTGTTTCACTCCTGATCTTATTGGAAAGGCTTCTAATTTATCCCCATTGCATATGATGCTTGTTGATGGTTTAAGAGATATACTGTTTAGTATTATTAGGAAAGGACTTTCTATTCCTATACTTTCTAGTGTTTTCAGTAGGAATGGCTGTTATATTTTGTCAAAGGCTTTTTCAGCATCTATTGAGATAATCATGTGGTTTTTGTTGGTTTGCTTGTTGATATGGTCAATTATTGTGGATTGTTTTCCTAATGTTGAACCATCCTTGCATTCCTGCTAAAAATCCAACCTGATCATGATGGATAACCCTCTTGATCTCTTGCTGCAGTCTCTTTGCTATTATTCTATTTAAGATTTTTGCATCTATGTTCATTAAGGAGATTGGTCTGTAATTCTCTTTCTCTGTTTTTGATCTACCTGGTTTAGGAATCAGTACCATATTTGTGTTATAAAAGGAATTTGGTAAGACTCCTTCTTTGCTTATTATATCAAATGATTTGTATAGTATTGGGATTAGTTGCTCTTTGAATGTCTGACAGAATTCACTTGTGAATCCATCAGGCCCTGGCGATTTTTTCCTTAGGGTGTTCTTTGATGGCTCTTTCAATTTCTTTTTCTGATATTGGATTACTTAAGTATTCTATGTCTTCTGCTGTTAATCTAGGCAACTTATATTTTTATAAATATTCATCCATCTCACCTAGATGGCTAAATTTATTGCCATATAATTGGGCAAAATAGTTTTTAATGATTGCCTTAATTTCCTCTTCATTAGAGGTGAGATCTCCCTTTTCGTCTTTGATACTATTAATTTGGTTTTCTTCTTTCCTTTTTTTATTAGATTTACCAGTATTTTGTCTATTTTATGTTTTTTTCAAAATACCAGCTTCTACTCTTATTTATTAATTCAATAGTTCTTTTACTTTTGATTTTATTAATTTCTCCTTTGATTTTTAGTATTTTTAATTTAGTTTTCATTTGAGGATATTTAATTTGTTCATTTTCTAGTTTTTTTTTAAACCCTTGTACTTCGGTGTATTGTCTCATAGGTGGAAGAGCGGTAAGGGTGGGCAATGGGGGGTGAAGTGACTTGCCCAGGGTCACACAGCTGGGAAGTGGCTGAGGCCGGGTTTGAACCTAGGACCTCCTGTCTCTAGGCCTGACTATCACTCCACTGAGCTACCCAGCTGCCCCAATTTTCTAGTTTTTTAAGTTGCATGCCCAATTCATTAACCTCTGCCCTCCCTGATTTGTTAATATATACACTCAGTGATATAAATTTTCCCCTTAGAACTTATTTGGGTGCACCCAATAGGTTTCGGTAAGATGTCTTATCATTGTCATTGTCTCCAATGAAATTATTGTTTCTGTGATTTGTTCTTTCACTAAATTATTTTGTATAATCATATTTTTAATTTCCAATTAGTTTTTGGTTTTCCTCTCCATGTATTCTTACTAATAACTATTTTTATTGCATTATGATCTGAGGTTACATTTATTATTTGTTTTTTTTTCATTTGTTTGCCGTTTCTATGCCCTATTACATGGTCTATCTTTGTGAATGTATCAATGTCATGTGCTGCTGAAAAGAAGGTATATTCCTTTTTGTCCCTATTTATTTTTCTCCATATATCTATTAACTCTAATTTTTCTAGGGTTTCATTCACCTCTTATAACTCTTTCTTATTTATTTTTTGGTTTTATTTATCTAGATCTGATAGGGGAAGGTTGAGGTCCCCCACTAGTATGGTTTTGCTATCTATTTCATCCTTGAGCTGTACTAGTTTCTCCTTTAGAAATTTGGAAGCCATATCTTTTGGTGTATACATATTGAGTACTGATATTTCTTCATTGCTTGTACTGCCTTTTATTAGAATGTAGTTACCTTTCCTACCTCTTTTAACCTTACTTATTTTTTACTTTGGCTCTGTCAGAGATCATGATAGCCACTCCTGCCTTCTTTTTCTCATTTGAAGCATTTCTATATATTTCCACCCCATCACAGCAACAAGAGATAGAAAGAGAAACACCATTTAAAATCACCCTAGACAGCATAAAATACTTAGGAATCTATCTAAAAAACAAACAGGAGTTTTATGAATATAACTCCAAAACACTTTCCAAACAATTAAAACTAGATCTAAAATTGGAAAAACATTGAGTGCTCATGGGTAGGATGAGCTAACATAATAAAAATGACCATTCTACCCAAATTAATTTACTTATTTAGTGCCATACCTATCAAACTGCCAAAAACCTTTTTCTCTGAATTAGAAAAAAAGTATGACAAAGTTTATTTGGAAGAACAAAAGATCAAAAATATCAAGGGAAATAATGAAAAAAAAATGTGAAGGAAGGTGGCTTATCAGTACCAGATATTCAGCTATACTGTAAAGCAGCAGTCATCAAAACAATATGGTACT
>NW_025359815.1:0-1372 GCF_016433145.1 Gracilinanus agilis | reverse complement strand
ATTATATTATATTATATTATATTATATATTATTATATTATCACATATCACATATCACATCATATCATGTTATGTTATGTTATAGTAGAGTATGGTATAGTATATTGTATTATATTATGGTATATTGTATTGTATTATAGTATAGTATAGTATATTGTATTATATTATAGTATATTGTATTTATATTGTATCGTATCCTATATTATATTGTATTGCATTGTAGCATAGCATATCATGTCATATTTTATATTTTATAATTTCCAGAATTATATATGTAGAGCTGGAAGGGTCCTCAGAAGCTATTTAGTCTAACCCTATTATTTTACAAATGAGGAAACTGAGGCCCAAGGTGATGACTTGCCTAAGGTCATACAGTAGAACACTGTATGACCTTGTAAGTGGGATTTGGACCCAGTTCCTCTCCCTCCAGCATCAAAACTCTTTCTCCTACACTACTGCTGGCCTTCTTCTCAATGCCACAAGGAATGATCAGCGTCTTGTTCCAGTTTTTATAATCAAGGATGTGGGTGGGGGAAGAAGGTCCACATTCCCAGTTTCAGAGACCATTTTTAGAATTGAGATCCCTGGAGGTACAGATCATTCCTCAAAGAAATCATTCTGGTTACTGTTCTGTGCCTGCATGCCAGTAATCTTGCAGGCCCATCAGAACAGCTGGCCCAGCCCCTAGGAGAAAGCATTTTCTTCCTTATCCGTCCAGGTTTTTTGTTTTGTTTTGTTTTGTTTCATCCATCAGTTTTTCATCCACATTTGGCACCCCAACTGCTTGGCAATAGCTACTTCCTGTCTGAACGGAGGGGGGAAAAAACAACTGAAATATTTTATCAAAGACATTAGCCAGCCCAAAAGTGGATATCATGAGAGCCAAAACTTTAAGTCCCACTAATTGGGAATTTGTGATAATTCCAATTGGAATTGAAGTTCATTTTTTTTTAAAAACCCTTATCCTCTGTCTTAAAATGGATATTAAGTATTAGTTCCAAAGTAGAAAAGCAATAAGGGGTAGACAACATGGATTAAGAGACATGCTCAGGGTCATATAAGCTAGGAAGTATCTGAGACCAGATTTGAACCTGGTACCTCCTATGTCCAGGCTTGGCTCTCTATTCATTGACCCACTTATCTGCCCCCTGAAAGTTTTTTTTTCCTTTTTAAAAAATATTTTTCATTTAATTTTTTAATTTTAATTGAATTTAGTTTTAAATTCAAATTTAACTTTCATTTTTTATTTTTCTTATGGTTATATAAAATTTATTATGAATCTTATGAAATATATTTTTAAAATTCTTGTATGAGAATTTGCTAACCATAATAATAACATTTTGTATTATATTATAATTTTATTCTTATTTATT
>NW_025359814.1:0-1446 GCF_016433145.1 Gracilinanus agilis | reverse complement strand
GATAATAAAAGCATCAACCTTTCAGGGTTCTTGTGAGGATGTTCCTTAGTAGACTGAAGCTTCCCTTCCTTACAAGGGGTTCCTTACTCCAAAGTAATCACAGTGGTTAAAAAATAAATAAAAACAAAAATACAAAATAGTCATATAATAGAAAGTCTTTAAATGTGGCAATATAAACTTTTACCATATGGAGACATTCCCTACATCTAGGATGACTAAAAGTAGTCCCTTGAGTACTTAAGTGAAATAGTATATTATACTTAGGAGGCAGAGATGCATGCCAATATTTTAGGTCTTTCATCATGGGCTATAATGGATCCTAAAGAGCCACATTAACATGCAAATTGTATATAATTAGATAGTTAGGCATGTGACCTGAAACAGCCCCAGAAGAGTAATCTTTGGAATACTAAGTTAATGTGTTTTTTTTTTTTTCTTTTTCAAAGACAGGGACTTATCTCATTTGGAATGTTATCCACATCTTTAGTCCCTCCATGGAAGGAGATTCTGGCAAGTATATCTTCAAAATGGAGACTAGACATTGAATCCTTTTCAGAGATTACACTTGGACATAATATTTACAGAGGGAAGGGGACATGGACGAACAGTGCTAAGAGCGTAATAAAAACAAAATATTAATTGTTTTTTATCCTTTTAGTTCTCTACAAGTTATTAAATGACAACTACCTTTAGATAATCGAAAACATTTTTCAGGTAAATTAATCATTCTGCTTCATGGTTTTAAATGTAATTTTGGATACATTCTTGTACTGACCATTTTCTAAGACTTGTTTATTCTACCTTCAAAAACACTCCCCACATTCATAACTTTTTCTTCATTCACATGGCTAACCCCTTTATCAGATCTTCAACATCTCTCACCTGGATTATTATGATAGTTGTCTAATTGGTATCCCTGCCTGCTTCCAGTTAATCCTTTCTACAAACCTTTATCCTCATAACTTTCAAAGTAAAAATTCCGAGTACAGGTCGGATAAAGTCATTCCTCTGCCCCAAAAGCTCCATGGATTCCCTATTAGCTTTAGAATTAATTGAAAATTACTCTGTTATTTTAAAAACTTTCACAGTCTTTCTCCAGCCTAAATTTCCAGGCTTATTATACATTATTGCCTTCACAAACCCTAGATAAACTAGCCTCTTCACTATTCCTATTATATGAGCGTCCTGTTCCTGATTCTATGCCTTTGCATAGTTAGTTGCCTTCCTATCTTCCCAGTCCTCATGCTTGGAAAAGACCTGACTCATCTTAAATTTTATCTTTTAGAATCCCTATTTATATTTTAAGCTCAACTTATATGTACCTTCCACATGAAGTATTTCAGATTCTCTCACTTCCTTGTACTATCCAAATTACCTTTCTAATTTATTTTATAATTTACTAAATATATGTGTATATATTTAGATATATAAACATATATATAAAAT
>NW_025359813.1:0-1082 GCF_016433145.1 Gracilinanus agilis | reverse complement strand
AGTCACTTGACCCCCATTGCCTACCCTTACCAATCTTCCACCTATAAAGTCAATACACAGAAGTTAAGGGTTTAAAATAAAAAAAAAATACAAAAAAAAAATCCCATCTTAAATAATAGATTAGTCTACATAACTCTACACCAACTAGATAAAGTATATAACAAATATATAAATATCTAGAAAAAAAAACAAATTCTCATGTTGCAAAGTAAGAAATAGTTTTCTAAAAATCAGAAAGAATAACTGACTCTGCCTTTAGTGTGTCATAATATAAAAATTCACCAGAAGCAGATAGATGCCTAAGCAAAAACTATCAACTGTTTAAAGAACATATAATCCTATGAAAAAGACTGTCCTACCTTGGTTTAACCTATGAAACAGAAATAATTGCAATCTCCAAATTAGATAGTACTAAAGCAGAAATATAAATCAATATCATTAGCAAATATTCACACAAAACATTAAATTATATGCTGGCAAATGGATCCTAACATTTTGCCCCCAGTATAATCCTTATTCAATCAAATCTTCAGTATTTTCCTATATCCTGCTTCTTTGCTATTTACAGACAGGTCCATGCCTCCTCCTTCCTTAAAACTTGATTTGACCATACCCTTGAAGTACCATCCTATATCTCTCTTTCTCTTACCAGGAAAACTCTTTGAGAAAGCTGTCTGTACTCTAGGCTTCCTCTTCTTAACTTCTTAACTCATCACTCAGTTAAAACCAATTTCTCCAATGTGACAAATGACTTCTTAATTGCCAGATGCTTGGTCTTTTCTCAATCCTCATCCTCACTGACATGTCCATTGCCTTTGGCCCTACATTATCCAGCTCTTTTTACTTCTCAATACTCTTTGTATAGTGGGACCATCATCCCTCAGTGAAGTTTGCAATCTCATTATCTCTTTTTTATTTGTTTGAGACATCACACAGCTGACTCATATTGACTTTGAAATTCAATTAAAGAAACAGACCTATTAGAGACAAAGCATGCTCCCTTCATCTTGTGAAAATGATTTTTTAAACCCAAGTATGAGACTTTGCATTTATTTCCATGCAATTTCATCTCTTAAGATTCA
>NW_025359812.1:0-5790 GCF_016433145.1 Gracilinanus agilis | reverse complement strand
GAGAGAGAGAGAGAGAGAGAGAGAGAGAGGTAACATCTATCTATACCTCTATCTCCCCACAAGTTAAACTGACAGCAGTGTCCATAGTCTCCCCAAGGCTGCAGAGAGGTCAAGAAGGGTGAGGACTAGGCAGGGGCCATTATTGGATTCCTAAGCTAAAGGAGACCAGGGAAAAGTTTCTTGTAGAAGGCAAGACTTTAGTGGAGATTTGAAGGGAGCCAAGGAAGCCAGGAGGAAGAGCTGAAGAGGGAGAGCTTTCTAAGCAGGAAGGAGAGTCAGAGAAAATGTCAGGACATGAGAGATGGCATGTCTTGTTAGAGGAATGGCAAGGAAACCAGTGTCACTGCGTCAAAGAAGATATAGCAGTGTAAGGTTTAAGGAGACTGCAGAGACAGTTAGGTGGCTTGGGATAGAGAGCCAGGCCTAGAGTCATGAGGTCCTGGGTTCAAATCTGATCTCAGACACTTCCTAATTGTGTGACCTTGGGTAAATCACTTAATCCAATTGTCTAGCCCTCCCTGCTCTCCTGCTTTGGACCTGAGCCTTAGTTAGTATTGATTCTAAGGCATGAGATAAGGTTTTAAAAAAAAAGACTGGAAAGGAAGAATGGATCCGATTTATACCAAGGGCTTGAAAAGCCAAACAGAGCATTTTATATTTGATCCTGGAAGTAATAGGTGTCTGACTCATACACACTCTTTCTTTCCTCCCCAACTCCTGCCCTTCCAAGAGAGGACTTCAGCATTCATACTGATAGTCCCTCAAAGACCACCCAGCCACAGATGATCCAGACCTTTGATCTTGCCATCACCCATCAAGGCATCACTTTCAGAGTCACTAAGCTCTGAAATTTCCTTATCTGGTCACAATCTCTTGGCATTCTACCTCTTCCTCCTTCATGTAACTCCAGACACCATTTGTTTTCCTCGCTTCGACCTCTAATCCCTCTGAGCCTCGGTTCTTTCCCTGGCCATCCCCCCTGCGCTGATTACCCTAACCCTTCCCATCTCGCCAATTTTCGCCCTACACTGCCCCCTTCTCTCTAATCCTTTGCCCCTCACCTCTGGAAGATTCCACCCTGCCAAGCTTCAGCCTTGGATCACTCCCACCTCCGCTGCCTTCCTTCCCACACGTGAACAACTGAACAAAGCTGGAAAGAGTCAGGACTGGGTCTTCGACAAATTTATGCTTCATCCTCTCAACCGGACCCTCGATATCAGTAAGGTGATCCTTTTACATTGCCCTCATCAATTCATTCTCCCACTCAGGTTTTCCCAAACCTCTTCCTTCCTCTTTCTTCAAACCTTCCACCCATCACCAGGTTCAACCAAAAACTTTGTCATATCTTTTATAGAAAAAAAAATAAGACTGTTGGTCAAGAGCTCCTTCTTCTCTCCTTCTCCTTTTCTCACTTTTCCCAGATTCCTTTCACTCCCATCTCCTCCTTCACTGGTATCTCATGTGAAGCCATGGGCCTTCTTGCTCAAGAAAACTCCTCTCTCTAAATGCAGAAATGATCCCATCTCATCCCGACTCAGCTCATCTCTTCCAGCATCTACTGGAATAATCTACTCACTTTATCTGCCCCAATCTCTCCCTAATTTTGGATCTTTCCTCCCTCCTGGCTCCTTCTGTGCTGCTTACAAATACATCCATGTCTCCTCCATCTTCAAAAACACTCAATGGGTCTTTCCATCCTCACTAGCTACCACCCTGTAGCTTTCTTTCCTTTTGTAGCCAAACTCATTGAGAAGGCGTCTACGATAGATGCTTCCACTTCCTCTCGCCTCACTCTCTCTTCTTAGCTCTCTGCTCTTTAGCTCCTGACCTTGTTATCCACTAAAACTGCCCTTTCCAAAGTTATCAGTGATTTCAAAGGACAAATTGTATGATTTCTTCTTAGTCCTCCCTCTTCTTGACCTCTCTGCAGCCTTGCACACTGTTGATCACTTTCTCCTCCTTGACACTGTCTCCTCTCTAGGTTTTCAGGACACCTTCTCTGTCCAGCCTCTCCAGCTTCTCCGCCTCCTTTGCTGGATCTTCCCTGAGATCTGACCTCTGACCATCGATATCCCTTGGCCGGCTGTGCTGGGCTCTCTTCTCTCTCTGCTCTCACTAGGTGATCTCGTCAGCTCCCAAAGGTTTCAATGATCACCTCCATATAGATGATTGCCAGAACTAATGTCTCTCCAGGCTTCCATCTCCAAGTGGCTAAAGGACACTTCAAACTAGATGTCATCCTTTACTCCTCACTGCCTATATCTAATCAGGAGGCAAGTGCTTCCTTCTCAATATGGCTCCCAAATGTCCCCTTCTTTCCTCTGACACTGCCACCATCTGGGTGCAGGCCCTCTTGTTTGGATTATGGTCAAAGCCTTGTGATTGTTCTCCCTGCAGCAAGTCTTTCCCTTGTCCAGGCCAGTTATTCTCCACGTGTGAGAGGGGTCTTCCCAAAGAACAGAGGCGGCTGCCTTTCTCCTTCACCCTGTCCCACAAACTCCAGTGGCTCCCTATTGCCTCGAGGCCTAAATAGAAAGCCTTCTGTTGGGGTTCTAAGGCCTTTCTTCACCATCTGACCCCCTTTACCTTTCCAGGCTTCTTGTTCTTTATCTTCCCCCCTCCACTTTCCACACACTCCAAGTCATCCAAATCAGGGACACGGGTCCCAGCACAACACACTCCATCTCCTGGCTGTCCCCATGCCTGGAATGCTCTCCCTTATCTCTGTCTCTTGGCTTTTCCAGCTTCTTTCAAGCCCCAGTCCAAATCTTCCCTCCCATAGGAGGCCTTTTCCCATCACTCTCCTTGACTTTAGTGCCTTCCCTCTTAATCTTCTTTTTCTTTTTTGAAAAAGTTCTTGCCTTCTGCCTTAGAATCAATACTGTTTGGTTCCAAGGCAGAAGAGCAGTAAGGGCTAGGCCATGGAGGTTAAGTGATTTGTCCAAGGTCACACTGCTAGGAAGGGTCAGATTTGAACCCAGGACCTCCCATCTCTGGGCCTGGCTTTCTATCCACTGGACCACCTGACTGCCCACTCCTCCCCTTAATCTGCTCCAAACTGTCCTATAGATTTCTTGTTCTGACCTCATTGTGTGCTTGTTGAGGGCAAGTTTGGGGTTGGTTTCTGCCTTTCTGAGCAACCCCAATGCTTAGCACCATGCCTGGTAAATAGTAGGTGATTAATAAATGTTTTTTGACTGATTGACTGACTGAAGAAGGGCTGGTGAAAAGATGGGAGGCCCTCCCAAGTCTGGGTACTAGACAACTGCTAGGAAGGACCGCAGGCTCTGTAGGCCCAGCGGCCTAGGATGAAGGCCTCGGCTTAGCCAACCAGCCTTATTGATCTAACAGTTATCTCTGATAGGAAATGGGATGGAATTTTAGCTTTTTGCCCACTTAGTCTGTTTAAAGAGCCCTGGAGAGGCAGGGGTCAGGACTTCTCCCTGGCACGGGTCGGGCCAGCCGGCTGTTTACGAGAAGGGAAGTAGGGGCAGGGGTCAGGAGCCGGGCTCCAGGCCGTGTGTGCGTGCGGATTTGGGGGATGTTCAGAAGGAAAGGCACCAGCTGCCTCTATCAAGAGAGATAACCTTGGAGCCTTGTTTTATTGGGACTGTTCTCAGGGCAGCGTCCAGGCTGTCCAGAATGTCAGAGATAGGAGATTGTTGGAGGGATGGAAATGAGCCCTCAGGTGATGGCTGCTTTGTGCCGGGGCCCAGGCTAAGGGCTTGACAGCGACTACAGATAAGGCCAAGTCTAATGGGGGACACCCCAGGCAAACAAATATGTACAAAGGCCAGGCAGGAGAAACTGGGAGACCCTGGCACGAAGGGAGGCAGAGAGAGAGGACGTGAAGCCTTAGCTTGTGGATAAAAATAACCCATCTCTCCTTGGATGGGAGCCTGCCAGAGAGGTTTCTCCCTCCCAAAGCTGTTTTTCTCTTCCTCCTTCTTCCTCTCGGCCCTCCTTGGTCCAGGGCTGACTTCTCCCCGCTGCAGGTCCCTCATACCTGCCCCCCTGGGGCAGTGATGGGCAACCTTTTGAGCTCGGTGTGTCAAAATTCGCCAAAAAACCGAGCATAACTGGGGTAGTGTGTCACTTTGAGAAAACCCCCATAATTTCACGATATTTATAGTTTAAATAACAGAAATGTATAATTGTAATATGTAACTGTATTTAATAAATCAAAATAGTTAAATGAATATAGGTAGAATTGGCATCTCTGGCGCACAGTGTCTACACTACACTACAGCAAATGTTTCATCCTCGGCACGCGGCCCCCCATCCTTCTCTGTATGCGGCCACATGTGGCTGCGCGTCACTGAAAATGGCTCTGCGGGTCAGTGGTTTGCCATCACCACCCTGGGGTCCCAGAGGCCCTGAGCTCTGCCTCTCCCATCCTGGGGGACTTTGCCTTGTCCTCTTCCCTGCCTCCCGGGCCCCAGGCAGATTGCTTCCAGTCTTGAATACCAACCACGGCTCTTTCATTTTAATTTTGTTTTTGTTTATTGTGAATATTATTCTGTTGGTGCTCCAAAAAAAAAGGGAAAGGGAATAGAATTAGGCCTGTTGTGAAACAAGAAGTTGGAAAAAAGGGATGAAATATTTTGCTGGATTTATTCAGTTGCTTTTCAGAAATAGCCACCAAGATGAATACAACCTATATTTTCCAAACTCTTTTGCTGTGTAGACAGAAGATTTTCAGCTTTTTAAAATAAGGTCTCTACAGCCTTTTCTTTCAAGAAACAGACTAAGGGGGCTGAAAGGACCCCCTTGTTGAATTAAAAGAAAGAACTGTTGGAGTCATCTTTCACATCGGTGTATTTTTGGTTTTATTTTAGGGTTTTGGTTATGTATGACTTTGTTCTTACAACAATGACCAATATGGAAGTGTGTTTTACATGACAATAAAAATAAAATTTTTAAAAGCAAAAAAAGTGCTCTACAAATGTTTATTATTATTTTTTATCATGGTGGTAGTCATGGTAGTTTTGTTGTTATTCAAGTAGGTCATCTCTGAGGACCTTCCCAGCTCTGATCTTCAGCTAGTAGAACACTTGAGCAACCAACTCTCCATTCTTGCTATACGCTGGTCCAGTCCCATCCATGGTGTCTCACCATTAGCCCCGGCATCCAATATCCCACAACTGGGATGAGAAGCCTATAGCAGCCCTAGAGAAGAGACTGGCAATAATTCCTTAAAAGAAATCAAAGTAAGATGGTGAATAACAATTGAGTGAATAGAGAAGTGACTTCTGGAAAGCCACAGGGTTAGGATCCCTCCTCTCAGAGCCAAGATTCCAGGTGAAGCTGAGCCCAAGGCCAACTGGCCAGTCAGCAGCCAGGTCTGGAGCTTGACCTCGATGGGCTCTGGGGCAGGCCTTGCTCTGTTATACAACGCTGAGGAAGAACTCTACAGTCAAGAGATCCCAGACTTTGAGAGCACCCCTTCTCTCTTATGCAAGAGGAGTAGATCAGTCTGAGATACCACCTCACACCTATCAGATTGACTAATGTGACAGAAAAGAAAAATAATAAAGGCTGGAAAGGATGTGGGAAAATTGGGACACTAATGCATTATTGGTGGAATTGTGAACTGATCCAACCTTTATGGTGGGCAATTTGGAACTATGCCCAGCAATACCACTACTAAGTCTGTATAACAAAGACATTTTTTAAAAGTTATTTATTTATTTTATTTTAACAACAAATTTCATCATAAATTTTCCAAAGGTGTATGATCTGAATTGCCTCCCCCACCAGATGACAAGCAATTCAATCTGGGTTATACAT
>NW_025359811.1:0-1174 GCF_016433145.1 Gracilinanus agilis | reverse complement strand
AGAAAGAAAGAAAGAAAGAAAGAAAGAAAGAAAGAAAGAAAGAAAGATAGATAGATAGATAGATAGATAGATAGATAGATAGATAGATAGATAGATAAATAGATCGATCGATCTTTTGCTCTCAATCATTATTTTCTTTGTGGTATAGAACTAGTACTGTTATAGTTGGATTAATGGGTATAGATACTTAGACAACTTTTTGGGCTTAGTTCCAAAACATTTTCAAGAATTCACAGATCCAACAATTTGTGCATTAGAACACCTGTTTCCCATAGCCTCTCTAATACTGTATATTTTTAACTATACAAAATGTGTTTGTGGAAAAAAAACTTCTTAATTTTATGTAATCAAAATTGTCCATTTGACCTTATATGGCTCTCTTATTTTGTCATGAATTATTCTTTTATTCTTAAATAAAGAAATTAATTTCTTCTTTGTTCCTTTAATTTAACATAAAGTTTTTGTCTAAATCTTAATTTCTGACAGACCCTGGTCCTCTTTTTCTAAGGAGCTTTGGACATATAGCAAGTAATCTCCCCCAGTAACTGGGGTTTTTGGAAATGTCCAATTCTGTGATGTGATTGCTATGCAGTGTTATATACCTAATCTGTTCCACTGTTTTTTTATCCAAAACAAATTGTTTTAAAAGAAACTTTGTGGTACAGTTTGATATCTGGTAATGATAGCTACCTTTCCTTACCAAGTTTTAAATGTTTTATTACTCTCGAGATTATTGACCTTTTATTCCTTCATATGGATGTGTTATTATTTTGTAAACTAAGATGATGTCCTCCTATTAAAGAATGGCTAAACAAATCCTGGTACATTAATATAATGAAATACTATTATGCCATGAGAAATAATGTAATGGACAATTTCAAGGAAAATTGGGAATACCTTATGAACTATTGCAGAGTGAAGTGAACATAACTAGAAGAATAATTTATACAATGAAAACATTACAGAGAAAAACAACTTAAAAGGAAGCCACTTTTTCAGCTCTAAAAACCCTTTTAAACATGTAATTGAGGATTTTAAAAGGCACTATCTTAAAGGCCACTTAAAATTTCCTTTACTTGTAATAAAGAATTTTATTTTACAGTATGAAATTATATATACTGCAAACCATTCATATCTTTGAGGAGAGAGAGAGAGAGAGAGAGAAGAAGAAGAA
>NW_025359810.1:0-1722 GCF_016433145.1 Gracilinanus agilis | reverse complement strand
GCCCCCCCCCTCCGGCCGGCCCGCCGTCCGCCCTTCACTTCCACTAAGAAGGTGTGTTTTGGGGCAGCCGGAGACGGGAGGTCCCGGGTTCCAGCCTGGCCTCAGACTCTGCCTCGCCGGGTGACCCTGGGCCAGTCCCTTGACCCCCGCTCTTCCGCCTTGGGACCAGCGCCCAGGACTGATTCCAAGACAGAAGGGACGGCCTCAGAGAGAGAATCCGTGTTTTCCGGAGTCTTTGGGGGCCTCAATTTAGGAACGAGGGCCGGGGCCGGGGCTGAGGCCGGGCGGGGACCTCGGCGGTTTTCTTCCTTTGTGGAAGGGCCACCCTGAAGCTCACCCATAAGCGGGTGCCCCCCGGGGAGGTCTCGGCTTCCCTCCCAAGACGGGCCCCGACCCTGTCACCGGTCAGACGAGCGCCGGCCGGGTCCCTTCTCGGCGGCTCCCGGTGGCCCAGGACGGGAGTGTCTACA
This sequence comes from Gracilinanus agilis, assembly GCF_016433145.1. Lineage (NCBI taxonomy): Eukaryota > Metazoa > Chordata > Mammalia > Didelphimorphia > Didelphidae > Gracilinanus > Gracilinanus agilis. The sequence continues at coordinate 1,252 of NW_025359810.1, read as the reverse complement.
CTCCGCAGGGCCGAGGCGCCTCCCCCGGCCGCGGCCCCCCCCCAGGGCCGGCCTGTGTCCGAATTGGGGTCTTTGGTGATGGAGCCGAGCCTGTTGACCACGTTGATGACGAAATTCTTCTCCAGCGAGAAGTTGGTGTAGCCGATGCTCTCGGAGCTGTCGATGACGAACACGATGTCCAGAGCGCCGCAGTGCTTCTCGCAGTCTGCAGAGGGAAACCGAGGCAGGAAAGCGTCGGGGGGGCCGTCTCGGGAGAGGAGGGAGGCCCGGGGAGCCCGGCGAGCCCCAGAGGGAAGCTGCGGCCGGCCAATCTCAACGACATGGGCCCCGAGGGAGGCGCAGGGAAGCCGGGCACAGACGGCACTGAATGCCACTGGCCGGTGACTGGCCCAAACGTGTGGCTGGCACGTGCCATCGTGCCATCAGAGGGCCAGAGGGGGAGCCGCCATTGGGGGTGGGCTGGCACAGGGGATGGGCTTGGTGCCCTCCAGTTCACGCCCCAGACACGGAGCCCTTCCCGGCATCTGCGGGCTTGCCTGGAGCTCTGGGCAGGGGCCTCTGCCCGGAACAACTTTGCCCTGACTTGTGATTTCAGAGGGGCGAGGAGCTCCCGGCAGGCGCATTCCCTCCACGGGCGCAGGCTGGCATCTACGCTGGCACCGAAAGCCCGAGGGGCACGAGAGGCCCAGCCAGGCGGGACGGTTCTTACAGCCCTGCTCGTGCGTGCCAGGGCTGCCGCGGACGTTGGCGCGGGGGCGGCCCTGACCTGTGCCCCAGGCTGTGCCCGCCTCCCCGGGTGCCAGGCAGGGTCTGTGCCGACTCACCGCAGCAGCCGCAGGTCTCCCTCACGTAAGTCATGACGTCACATTCCTGCCAGAAGCCACGGCAGACGTGAGCCGAGAGCCCGGGGCCCCCCTCGCCCACGCAGCCCCCCATTTCACAGCTGGCCCCCCCTTCCCGCCCCAGGCTGGCCCCCCACTCTGCTCCTCGGGGGGTTCCCGCAGGTCGGGCACAGAGCCCAGCCCAGGGGGAGCTGTGAGCAAGGCCCCCCCCAGGGGGTCCCACTACGCACCGTCAGGCCGGGGTCTCCGGGGGGGCCGGGCTCACCCTGGGGGAAGAAGAACCTCCCGTTAGCTTCTGGGCCGGCAGCTCAGCCGGCTCCGCCTGGGATGGCGGCTTTGCGGGGCCTGGAAGCTCCCCAACATGGGGAGGACCAGGGCGGGGGTTCGGGGCCCCCAGACACGTGCTGGGG
>NW_025359809.1:0-3040 GCF_016433145.1 Gracilinanus agilis | reverse complement strand
TCTCCCATATTGTCTTCCAAATTTCCCAACAGTTTTTGTCAAATAGTGGATTTTTGTCCCAAAAGTTGGGCTCTTTGGGTTTATCATACACTGTCTTGCTGACATCACTTACACCAATCTATTCCACTGATCCTCCCTTCTGTCTCTTAGCCAGAACCATACCGTTTTGATGACTGCGGCTTTATAGTATAGTTTAATATCTGGTACTACTAGGCCCCCTTCCTTCACATTTTTGTTCATTATTTCCCTAGATATTCTTGATCTTTTGTTATTCCAGATGAACTTTGTTATAGTTTTTTTCTAATTCAGTAAAGAAGTTTTTTGGTAGTTTGATAGGTATGGCACTAAATAGGTAAATTAATTTGGGTAGAATGGTCATTTTTATTATGTTAGCTAGTCCTACCCATGAGCAATCAATATTTTTCCAATTGTTTAGATCTAGTTTTAATTGTTTGGAAAGTGTTTTGTAGTTGTTTTCATATAATTCCTGTGTTTGTTTTGGTAGATAGATTCCTAAGTATTTTATAATGTCTAGGCTGATTTTAAATGGTGTTTCTCTTTTTACCTCCTGCTGTTGTGATATGTTGGAAATATATAGAAATGCTTGATTTATGTGCATTTATTTTGTATCCTGCAACTCTGCTAAAGTTGTTGATTATTTTTACAAGCTTCTTAGTTGATTCTCTTTTGATACCTTTAATTTCTTTTTCTTCTCTAATTGCTACTGCCAGTGTTTCTAGTACAATGTTAAATAATAGATGTGATAATGGGCATCCTTGTTTCACTCCTGATCTTATTGGAAAGGCTTCTAATTTATCCCCAATACATATGATGCTTGTTGATGGTTTTAGGTATATACTGTTTATTATTTTTAGGAAAGGTCATTCTATTCCTATACTTTCCAGGGTTTTCAATAGGAATGGGTGCTATATTTTGTCATAGGCTTTTACAGCATCTATTGAAATAATCATGTGAATTTTGTTTGTTAGATTGTTGATATGGTCAATTATGTGGATGGTTTTCCTAATGTTGAATCATCCTTGCATTCCTGGTACAAATCCCACCTGATCATGGTGGATGATCCCCTTCATCACTTGCTGGAGTCTCTTTGCTAGTATTCTATTTAAGATTCAATTATATTACCTTTTGATCCTTCCTTTTCCATATTCTTCTAAGAAGTCAGGGCCACTTATTCTACACTAGAGGCCACACTAAATCTTTCTGGACTTACACCTCATCAGTCTCTAGCTCCTCCTGAAGTGGAGCACTTCATGTAACAACATCCAGACACCCTGAAGTTTGAACTGGCGGAACCTTTATTTATTTATTTATTACTGGACAGGGTGTTCTCCTAATGAGAGTCATCCCAAACAGAAATTTCATGCAGCTTTTATAGGAGTTTGGATAGGCAGGAAACAGGTGGACTCAAACACTTTCATCCATACATTTCCTTATTGGGTTTGGCAGAAGCAAGCAAGCCTTATCTGACAGAAGCAGATGTGCCATTAGTGTTACTGCAGGACAGGGTACATTCCATTGTGGAGTCATCTCTTCACATACCATATTCTATATTGAGCTCAATATCTCCTCACATACCATATCCTATATTAAGCTCAAGCCTTTTTAAGGCTTCCTGATTCTTTCTCCCTGGAACTAACTATAGATCTTTGCTTCACTCCCCCATTGAAAGGAACTTATATTTGCTTTGTACATATTTCATAAATGTTTTGATGTTTTGCTTACATGCTTCCACTGATAGGATATGCAGCATATGTAGCATTCAGGGAAGGCCAGCTCGAATTAACAAGCCTTTTTCAGGACTATTCTTCCACCTTCAGTGTCTACCTTTCACCCAAATCTCACCTGCTGATCACCTGAGTACAAAGCAGCCTAGAGGAGTTTCAGGTTCTTTTTGATGCTTGGCTGAGGGCTCATGATGAGTAAGGGAGCTTTACTCAGCTACCTACATCAATTCAAAGAATCCTCCAGGACTATTCTTACTGAGTATTCTCTGTTACAACTAAGTAGATCTCCTTTTCTTAACTATTGAATGGCCTAAAAGTATATATTTTTTTCCCAATATCAAAACAATGGACTGGCCTGAGTTAGATTAAGGCTAGAAAAATATCCCATGACACAGTTTCCATCATTTCTTCTAAATACATTCCTCTTAGTTAATATCTCTTCTAGAACTACAGTTCTTATGAAAGATACTGCAATCTTAATAGATTTAAGAGCAAAAGCAGGACTTCTTAATCTCTATTTTACTTCTTTTTTTAAGGAGAATGATCTTTATCATAAAAGGAAAAGAACAACCATTAAGAACACAAGTCAAAAAAGTTTAAAAAGATAGGAAAAGAGTACTTTAAATGAGTTTATTTGTTCAGCAGCATTTGCTCATAAATAGAAACTTTTGCTATTTTCCATGATTTCACAAAGATTTTTGAAAGTGGCTCTATAATCACATCTATATGTTATTTCAGCATTCTATCTGCTAAGGATACATCTTGGTAAAACCATCTCAGCGGAAAGGCACAGCCAGATTGAGTGTCACCAACAGGCTCCAAACTTTTTTGTGAGTTAAGGGGATGTCTGTCCTAAGCATATGATGACTCACCTAGTCAAATGAGCAAATGAAAACCATTTTTTCTTATTGCCATGATGGCAGCTGAAGCAGGCACTTTGTAACTTCTTAGAGCTTGGTCAGACATCAAAGACACCAAGGTCATCCATTGTATCTTGGGCCATCACCAGTTGTCCTGATTTTTATCTTGCCACTGGATTTTGATGATTTGAAGAGAGTATGAGGCTTATGACTTTGTGCAACTCTACTTCATGTAAATCTAATTTACAGGAAAGGCAAGACATTACCCATGTTGTCATTGGTACTCTTTGAAAATGAAAGAAGATGGGGCAGGTAAGTAGATCAGTGTCAGACCTGGAGATGGGAAGCCCTCAGTCCAAATCTGACCTCATATACTTCCTAGCTGGGTGACCCTTATAAAGTAATTTAAGCCCTATTGCCTAGTCCTTACTTCTA
>NW_025359808.1:0-2034 GCF_016433145.1 Gracilinanus agilis | reverse complement strand
TCTTTCCTTCCTTCCTTCCTTCCTTCCTTCCTTCCTTCCTTGCTTCCTTCCTTCCTTCCTTCCTTCTTTCCTTCCTTTCCTCCCTTACCTCTTCTCTTAGAATCAATACTATGTATTGGTTCAAAGGCAGAGGATTGGTAAAGGCTAGGCAATGAGGATTAAGTGACTTACACAAGGTCACACAGCTAGGAAATGTATGAGGTCAAATTTGAACCTAGGGTCCCCCATCTCTAGGCCTGGCTTCCAATCCACTGAGTCACCTAACTGCCCCAATCCTGGCTCTTACCTTTCTAGTCCTCTCCCACTTCTTCACATGCTCTGTGATCAGTGGCATTGGCCTCCTTATTCTACCTCACACTTCACATCCCAATTCTTTGTATTTTCAATGACTTCCCTGACTATCCACCCCTGCCCCCATACCTGGCATCCTCTCCCTCTTCATCTCTGCCTCCCTACTTCCTTGTTTCCTTCACTCTTAATTCAAATACCACTTTCTGTAAGAAGTTCTTTCTAGTTTTCCTTAAAACTAGCACCTTCCAGGGGGCAGCTGGGTAGCTCAGTGGATTGAGAACCAGGCCTAGTGACAGGAGGTCCTAGGTTCAAATCCGGCCTCAGACACTTCCCAGCTGTGTGACCCTGGGCAAGTCACTTGACCCCCATTGCCTACCCTTACCACTCTTCCACCTATAAGTCAATACACAGAAGTTAAGGGTTTAAAATTAAAAAAAAAAAAAACTAGCACCTTCCCTCTGAGATTACTCCACTGAAAGTCTTCCTACTTGGCTCCTCCTGTCATGGAATTCAGAATATGGTTTTCAACTGTCCTTATATGACACACTAAGGCTTTCCTCTGTCTGGAAGTTCCAATCCCTTTCCCCCACACCTTTCCCATTTATTTCACTTTCCACCATATTCTTTCCACAAACACCACTTGTTTGTTTCCTTCATTCTGGGTTTCTGGAATCCCTAAAGTATCCTGAAGAGTGTGAGAATACCCAAAAGATCTCACTCAGTCCAAGATGGAGACCAGCTGCTGTGTAGCCCTGTAGCATCCTCCTTGCTCAGCAGAAGCTCCAAGTGGAAGACCACAGATGACTTTGTTAAAGAAAATGACATAGTTACCATAGCCATCTCGCCATATTCAAAAATGACCAGATAGGCCTGGGAGAAAACTAACTGTCTTTTGAGAATCAAATAAGATTTCATTTTTCTAGGGCATCATTAGTTGAAATTGCCTTATAATTCTAGTGAATTTATGCTGCACAAGCTGGTGAGAAAGACATGCCAAGAGATGGGGGCAGGCAGATGTCAGAGAGCATAGTAATGGAACCCTAACGTCTTGAGCTGGGCAGGAGTAATCAGGTCGATCCATCATTTTCAGTTTCAATTGCTCTTGCTACAGGATTCGTTTTGGGAAGGTGAAATCATACATAGTCACGTTTGTTCCTCAGATGCTTTTCTTATCATATAATGCACAATTGCGTCCAATACCCTGTCTCCTGCAGAGGGTCAGGACTAATACCAAACTCTTTGGCTCCATTCACTCATTCTTTATGTTATTACCCAAGTTCTGACTGCTAGACTCCATATGCTCCCCCACTTAAGTTTTCACATCTAGTTTCCTCACCTATTTGGCTTTCACCAAGCAGATGCTTGTCCTGCCTTTGGGGGGATATTTAAGTGCAGTACGTAGAGAGTTATATCCACTATTCCTGTTAACAATATCAAGAGCTGTGTTGGCAACTCTCTAAGTAGTGTTGAGAAAATTCATCCCATTACATCAAAATTGTGGTTATTTTACACACTGCCAACACCAACACTTGGTATCTAATGAATACTTTTTCTTCCTTCAAGCTGGGATAAACTTCCCCAAACTCTCTTCTGGGCACCATTTCTTACTCCTCTTCCTATTTGCTCCCCTCCTGCTGTCACCACTGGGCTTGTATCAGAAACCTGGCCTTCTTTTTGAGGCCATCTTCTAATTCCCCTATTTCTCTCTCTCTCTCTCTCTCTCTCTCTCTCTCTCTCTCTCTC
>NW_025359807.1:0-3519 GCF_016433145.1 Gracilinanus agilis | reverse complement strand
GGAGGGAGGAAGGGAGGAAAGAAAGAAGGAAAAAAGGGAGGGAGGGAGGAAGGAATTTTGTCCAAGCCCCTTGTTTTACAGAGGAAATAACTGAACTCTTAATAGTTAAATTCTTTGCCTGAGGTTGCAGAGTTCATTAGTGACAGGGCTGGGAATAGAGGTCCAAGTCTCTAAACTCTTAATTTAGCTGTTTCTTCTTTCCCAAACTGACTCCCTAATGTAGGAGCATCTCATTCGCCTTCTAATTTTACAGACAAGAAAATCCTCTTTTTTTCCTTTGCTTATCTGGGTCTTTCCATCACTTCCTTCCTTCTCACCAGATTCTCTGCCTTCTGCTCCTCACTATTCCATCCTCACCTCCCCCACTGCCCTCATTGTAGCTAGTCCACCTTCTTCCTCCCAGTTTCCATCTCGTCTTTCCCACCTCTGCTGTGTTCTCCTTATCCCTTTAGCTCCAGATGGGGCTGACCTCCTCCCCACCCTGCCCCCATTCACCCTTTCCTTCTAGACCCAGCAATGGTGGACTCCTCCTCCCCAGCCTCCGACAGGTGTAGGGATGAGTACAGCATATGCCACTGTGCTTGGCATTGGCTCACGGCAACAGCGGCTTCTGCCTGGGTCTCTCAGGGTAGCACTCAGCTGGGGCCTGGTACTCCATGCCAATGCCATCTGTCCCTGGCAGCCCCAGTACCCCAGAACCATTGCCCCCTCTCCCCCCCCCCACCACATAGTACCAGTTGGGGGCTAGAGGGCTGTGGAGAGGGTGAGTTCTATTCAGGTCAGTAGCCTTGAAGGAGACCAAGATCATTCAGTGGGGCTGTAGGATAATGATACAGAACAATCCATTGGGCACCTCCAGGATTTCCCTGTAGGCCCAGTCTGCAGAATGATGGTCAAGTTGGTGGAAGAGGTCTCTACTTTGCCTTTTGGTATCTTTTTTCTTACCTTTTATCAGCACCCATTTTCTGTCCTTCAGTTGCCTTCCTTACTGTTTCATTTTTCTCTTTCCCAACTCAGAGCCTGCTTTTTGGAGTAAATCTGACAGCAGGCACAAAACCCCAGTATGAATGTTGGCTTCTCCCCATTGCAGGAGAATCTGTTATGTGAAGATCATCTCTGAGACAGAATGAAAGGCGTTGTCCACTGTTAAAGATAGTTCAAGAATAATGCATGGGGAAGGCATTTATGGGCTGGGCTGGGACCTTTCAGGGAAGCTACATGGTGCAGTGGAGAGTGCCAGGACTGAAGTCAGGAAGACTCATCTTCCTGATTTCAAATTTGGCCTTAGACACTGACTAGTAGCTGTGTGACCTTGGGTAAGTCACTTAGCCCTCTTTGTATCAGTTTCCTCATTTGTCAGATGAGCTGGAAAAGGAAATGGCAAATCACTCCAGTATCTTTGCCAAGAAAACCCCAAATTGGGTCACGAAGAGTTGACCATGACTGAAAAACAACTGAACAATGGAACCTTCCCATATATACCTCTGAAATCATACCATGTGGATGGCCAACTATTTTGACCAAGTCTAGGGTTGCTACTTCTTAGATGAATCTTGCCCATATTTCATGATCAAATGAGGGAAATCAGGAGAAAGCTTCATTGAAAAGGTAGCGTCTGAATGGAATTTTAATGAGCAGGACTTCATGGGATAGTGGAGGTATGGAACAGACAAGCATTTATTAAGCATATACTGTGTGGTGAGCACTTTACAAATTTTATCTCATTTGACCCCCACAACAAACCTGAGAGGTAAGTGCTATTATTACCTCTATTTTACAGTAGAGGAAACAAAGGCAGACAGAAGTTGAATGACTTGCCTACGGTCACACAGCTAGTAAGTGTCTGAAGCTGGATTTTAACTCAAGTCTTCCTGACTCCAGGTCTAGCACCCTATCCACTGTGTTACTCAGCTGCCTCTCAATAGATAAAGAAAGGACAAGAGGGCAGACAAAGTTTAGGGAACAGCCGGGGCAAAGACATGGAGGTGGAAGAATACGGGGCATGATCAGGAGGCTACATGATGGAGATAGAGAGGCAAAAGCGTGGTGTAGGATTTGGAGTCCAATGATCTGGTTTAGATCTTGGTCCTGCTATTTGCTACCATCATTATCCTCTGACCTCTCTGGGTCTCAGTTTCCTCCTCTGTAGTCTGAGGGGTTGAACTTGATGACTTCTAAAGTTCTTTCTAGCTCTTGGTCCGCCATCTTGAAAAACCTTCCAGTTGCCCGAATCACAGCCATAGCTCGTTCCATCTATGAACTAATAATGCTGGAGACCCAGGTGACCATACACTTAAGCAGAGCCCACAGAGTATGATTTCAGGAGCTGTGAGAAGAGCTAACACATTGATTCTCTGATCTTGTCATCTACCTTCCAATGACATTAAGTTAGGATCAGTGTTCCTGTCATTATCATCATTATCACTGCTTAATAATACAACTTATAGCTGGAAGGGATCTTAGAAATCATCTGGGCAAGGGATTCTTAACTTGAGGACCACGGAGTGGCGCCAAACAAATTTTTATAACAATTTCAACATAATTGGTTCCTCTTTTAATCTATGTGCTTTCTTTTATGTATTTTAGTGCATTATTCTGAGAAGAGGTCCATCCATAGGCTTTCACCAGAAGGGTCAATGCCAGGAAGGGATAAATGATGCAAACAAGATTAAGAACTCCTGATCGGGTCTAACTCCTTCATTTTGCAGAGAAGGAAGCTGCAGTCTTTAGAGGCGAAATAGCTTTCTAAATTTCATTTTCTTTTTACTCATAATATCTTTTTAATGCTCAGTCATTCACCATTTGGAGTTTTCTTGGCAAGGGTCCTGGAGGGGTTTGCCATTTCATTCTCCAGTTCATTTTACAGATGAAGAAACTGAGATCAACAGGGTGAAGTGATTTGCCCAGAGTCACATAGCTAGTAAATGTTCGAGGCTAGATTTGAACTAGTCTTCTTGACTCCGGGCCCAGTGGCACCACCTAGCTCTTCCATATTCTTAACTTAACAAACATAAAATAAAATGAACTTTTGCAAGTATAATGCAAGCCAGAAGAAGAGAATTATACATAGGTTGCCAATCTCTGACATGAGATTTGCAGAGAGAAATTAGTTTCCCAAGGTCACATGGCCAGTTAGTAGCAAAAGTGAGACTGGAACCCAGGTCTCCCAGCTCCTATCCAATTGTCTGAGAGATTAATTTGTACAAAGAATTTTTAAATTGTTATTCAGTCATTTCATTTGTATATGACTCTTCATGATACCATTTTGGGTTTTCTTGGCAAAGACACCAGAGTGGCTTTTCATTTCCTTCTCCAGCTCATTTTACAGATGAGAAAACTGAGGCCAACAAGCTTAAATTAAATATTTGTCCAGGGTCTCATAGCTAATAAGTGTCTGAGGCCAGACTGGAGCTCAGGAATGTTCATCTTCCTGACTTTAGACACAGTGCTCTATCCACTGCACTACCTAGCTGCCTTACAAAGAGATGAGTTAATAGCTTACATTTTCTCCTCTTCCAA
>NW_025359806.1:0-2705 GCF_016433145.1 Gracilinanus agilis | reverse complement strand
CCTCTTTCTTTTCTACTTCCTTTCTCCACTCCTTATTCTAGGAGATTATAATGCTAAATTTTATTGAGTCCCTTTTTTGAGGCAAATTCCATTTTACCCATGGCAGGATTTATAGCAGAGAGAAAAGTGCTATATAAAGGAAGTATGACTCATAGATTGAAATATGCATGAAGACAGGTACCCATTTTACTTAGAATCTTTCCTTCCTCTCCAGTCTATTTCAGTGCTCTATAATAAATGTAGGCAAGTAATAAATTTTTGTTTGTTGAAATCAATTTTTTGTTGATTAGGATACATCTCAAAAGAAGTTAAATATGAGAAAAAATTAGAGAAGCTATTCACACTTAAGAGTAGCTAGGTGGGACACTGGATAGAATATTGGACCTCAAGTTAGGAAGATGCATTTTCTGAGTTCAAATCTTGTCTTAGATACATATTAGCTGTGTGTTCCTGGACAAGTCACTCAATCCTGTTTGCCTCAATTCCTCATCTGTAAAGCAGGATACAAAAGGAAATGGCAAACCTCTCCAGTATCTTTGCCAAGAAAACCCTTAATGGGGTTATGCAGAGTTAGACATGACTGAAATGCCAAAACAATAACGTGTCTATATAGTTATTGTTGGTTATTTTTTTAATTAAGCATTATCTGTCCCTCTAGGATTGAACTTCATACTCTTAGCACTCTAATATTTTCTACTATATTATAATTATTCCTTAGGGAAAGTAGACAACCAATGGGAATTACATCCTCGTAGAGTCAAAAAAGGCTAAAAATGGTAATGGAGTCAGTCAGTTCACATGTATTATGCCTTACTATGTGTCACATACTGTGCTAAGCACTAGGAATATAAGTAATTGTTTTTAAAAAATCACCCATGTTTTTTATTGTTAATAATCAGTCATGCCAGACTCTTCATAACTCCATCAGTCATACTGTCTGTGGGTTTTCCTGGCAAAGATACTAGAGCAGTTTGCCATTGCCTTTTCCAGAGGATTAAGGCAAACTGATTAAGTGACTTCCCCAGGGTCACAGAGTTTATAAATATCTGATTTGGACTCAGGTCTTCCTGACTCTAGAACCAGTGTTCACTCCACTGAACCTTCTAACTGCCTTGCCTATCTCTACCTCCTCAAATAATCCCTGCTCTCAAGGACTTTGCAGTCCTTGCATGCAAACAAATATGTACAAATATCCTACACTTCAGGTAATCTAATTATATATATATACACACATATATATATACAGAAACACATCTAAATTAATAAGGAAAAAGACATACAAAAATATTAAAAGCTATGCTTTTTGTGGTGGCAAAAATTTGGAAAATGAGGGGATGCCCTTCAATTAGGAAATGGCTGAACAAACTGTGGTATCTGCTGGTGATGGAATACTATTGTGCTCAAAGGAATAATGAACTGGAGGAATTCCATGTGAACTGCAATGACCTCCAGGAATTGATGCAGAGTGAAAGGAGCAGAACCAGGGGAACATTGTACACAGAGACTGACACACTGTAGCACAATCGAATGTAATGGACTTCTGTACTAGCAGCAATGCAATAATCCAGGACAATTCTGAGGGACTTATTAAAAAACCCTATCCACATCTAGAGAAATAACTGTGGGAGTAGAAACATAGAAAAAAAAACAACTGATTGATTACATGGGTCAATGGGGATATGATTGAGGATGTAGATTCTAAGTGCTCACCCTAATGCAAATATTAATAATATGGAAATGGGTCTTGATCAATGACACATGTAAAACCTTGTGGAATTGCTTGTTGGCTATGGGAGGGAGGTGAGAGACAAAGAACATGAATCATATAACAATGGAAAAATATCCTTAATTGATTAATTAAATTAAATCTCTCAAATCACACAAACACATCAAAATTATGGAGCTTGTGTTTTTTGCTTAGAAATTACAATGTTGTTTTTTCCCCATGAAGTGATTTTATGAATGATTTTTGGTCCCAGGCCACTTATGAAACAACTAACTTTTTTAAAACATTTATTAATATTCATTTTTAACCTGCTTACATACTTTATGCCCCTACTTTCCCCTTCACCCCCGCCCCCGCTCTCCCCCCACCCATGGCCGACTCACATTTTCACTGTTTGTAACATGTGTCCTTGTTCAGGGCCTATTTCCATATTGTTGTTAGTTGCATCAGTGTGGTAGTTTCGAGTCTACATCCCCAAACATGTCCTCCTCAGCCCATGCATTCAAGCAATTGTTTATCTTCTATGTTTCCTCTCCTGCAGTCCTTCCTCTGAATGTGGGTAACATTCTTTACCATAAATCCCTCAGAGCTGTCTTGTGTCATTGTATTGCTGCTAGTACAGAAGTCCATTTCATTCGATTTTACCATAGTATATCAGTCTCTGTGTACAATGTTCTTCTGGCTCTGCTCCTTTCGTTCTGCATCAGTTCCTGGAGGTCTTTCCAGTTCGCCTGGAACTCCTCCAGTTTATTATTCCTTTTAGCACAATAGTATTCCATCACCAGCATATACCACAGTTTCTTCAGCCATTCCCCAATTGAAGGACATACCCTCTTTTTCCAGTTCTTTGACACCACAAAAAGTGCAGCTATAAATATTTTCGTACAAATCTGTTTATCTATGATCTCTTTGGGGTACAAACCCAACAATGGTATGGCTGGATCAAAGGGCAGGCATTCTTTTATAGCCCTTTGAGCAT
>NW_025359805.1:0-4149 GCF_016433145.1 Gracilinanus agilis | reverse complement strand
TCTCTCTGTCTCTCTCTCTCTCTCTGTCTCTCTCTCTCTCTATCTCTATCTCTATCTCTCTCTCTCTCTCTCTCTCTCTCTCTCTCTCTCTCTCTCTCTCTCTCTCTCCATACATTTAGAACCCCAAGTATCTTGGAATTCCAGCAATGGTGTAGGCAAGATTTCTCTTCCCCTGTCCAGTGGCAACTATGGTGGCTACATATCCAAGGCTTTGATTACATGTGTTTATATGAGACTGCATCTTAAGCCCTTAGCTACTTATCCTGCTTCATGTTACTCTCCTTGAGCACAAAAACGATAATCTTGAGATGGCACTTCCAGACTTAACTGCTCTCTTATGAATTTGGAGAGGCCAAGTCGCTGTGAACAGGAGCTGCTTCCAACTTTTCCCCTTCTCAAAGGAGTGAATGACCAAGGACAATAGGATAACCCATTCCTGCCAGGTTAAGCAAAAGATACAGATCTTCACTGAGTTACTTAAACAGTGCTAATTCAAAGTGAAAATGAAATAACTAGAGTCTTCCTATTCTAGTGGGAGATTTTTACTATCACCCAAGAGAATATACTAGAAATGATTATTTTTATATCTTAAGAATTTGTGAATCCATACTTATAAATAGATTTGGTTTTTAATATTGCTTTTATGTTCCATACATGATAGTTAGTACTATGTAGAGTGAATTATAGACAACTAGATAGCTCAGTGTCTGTGCCTAGTTCAAATTTGTTCAATTTTGGCCTCAAACATTTACTAGCTGTGTGACCCCAGGCAAGACAGTTAACCTCTATTTGCTTTAATTCACTGGCAAAAGAAATGGCAAACCGTTTCAGGATCTTTGCCAAGGAAACCCCATAACGGAATCATGAAAAGTCATCCATGATCAACAACAGCGTAATACATAACTTTTCAAGAAAGGATCTTATTAATCCCTTTTGGGGAAAACCCTAGACATGAACCATACCTAAAATTTATTTAAAAATTTTTCATTATATGTAATTGTGAAAATAAAACATCTTTGAAATTTAAAAAAAATAGTTTTTCCCTGAATAACTCTAACAGGAGACATAAAGAGGCGGGGGGTGGAGGGGGGATGGGGAGGAGGCTTCTGCAGAACTGACCTCTATCCATTCACATAGAGCATAGAATCCCCTTTGTTATCAAGAGCCATGCAGATGATAGCTAATATGACCTTGAACAAGTTGCATCTGATTCTTGGTTTCTTCAATTATCAAATGGAGATAATAAAACTTGTGTTACCTACCTCCTTTCCATGTGTCCTTGAACTATTTTTATTCACTGTTACCTTCAATGCCATAATTCAATGATATAACTAAGGAGCCATGTAGGAGCTGGGCAGGGCTAGAGTCTGAGGGGATCATCAACAACAGAAAAGAATATAGGACATGGGGGAAGAAGAGATGCCCCATGATCTATTTAGGTATATCTCCTTTAAATAAAAAAGCAATCTCAAGAAAAGCTACCTCCCAGAGATTTCTAGATGTGAGCAACCTGGCCATTTTGGAGGCCTCCAAAATCTATTTTTTTTTCAAAATACTCTTTCATTTCCTGTGGTTGTTAAGAATAATAAAGGATTATCACCTATTTGTCAAATGTATCAAAAATCAACTAACAAAGTCAAGATAAGTATTAGTTTGATGTTCCTAGTAAATTACTTCTCTCTAACAACGTTGTAAGAGCAACTTCCTTCCAGAATCATTTATAACTCACTTTTTAATTCAGTAACAATGGGTCTTAATTTAATTTTTCCTATTGGTCTGACTTTCATTAAGCAATTTTTTCAGTGCATCATGACTTTGTTTGCTATGCATTTGTATTGCTCAACTATATCCCTTAGCCTAATTAAATTTGTTTGTTCATACCTCTAGTGCTTTTTGACTATTATTTTGAGGGGAGGGGGGAAATGGTAAAAAAAAATCAAGGAGCATTCATTCATCTGTGAAGCTGTCAATCTATTATAACTTGAATATCAATCCAGGGTGAGTTTGGTGCCATTCCCTAGGTAAGCATGTCAAGTTTGTTGCCAGAGAGCTCTGTTTTGTAATTGGAGATGATGTCTGTATGGGAAGTGATGAGGAATGAATGATTAATATTATGTTTTTTCTCTCACGTACAAGGAGATGATAATAAAATTCCATCATGCCAGACAGAGCTGTGATTTACTTTTAGTTTGGTATTTTTTCTTCTCAAAATCCAGTTAATTATGCAAAATTTGCTTATGTTTCAAAAATATACGAAGCATGAAATATCAGAAGAGAGTCGTAAATGATTTGCCACATGAATTATAGTTGTAATTTGGTTGCAAAACTTTCTGCCTCATTTTACTCATCTGTAATAGGAAGATGATGATCATCACTTCTGTCATTAACTACCTCTCATCCATGTTGTAAAGATGGATTTATGTTTCTAATGCCTTTATAAAGGCAATGTATGAAGTAAATGTTATCATTTCCTATGACATAAACTTTCCTTGTCAATATTCTCTTTTTTCAGATCATCATTTTAATCCCTTCCTAAGAGCTAACTTGTATTCTAGTAGTAGAATGCTAATATTCTTTCACTATCTCAAATACTATTTGAGTAACAGTTACTGTGTTGCAGGGATACCAAAGATAGATTTTTCTTAAAGCCCAGGTGAGCCAAAGTTGGAGGTTCAGTGAAGAAAAACTCATTTTTCTATTTGTAAATATAAAATTCTGGAGAATTCTCTTTACCTCCCCCTTATTTCTTCATTTCCCCAAATTCTACCTTATTTAGGAGAGCTTTCCTAATCCCTGTCCTTCCTCCATTTCCACAGCCCACATTCTCACTGAGATTACATACCATTTATATTATATTATATTATGTTATGTTATGTTATATTATGTTATATTTATTATATTGTATTGTATTGTATTGTATTATAGTATGGTATAGTATAGTATAGTATAGTATAGTATAGTATAGTATAGTATAGTATAGTATGCATTTTAATAGAGTGTATGAGGTATTTGGGAAGACCAGCACCTCTGCTGTGAGGGCTTACTAAGCTCTTATTTCAGGGCTGCTCATCTGCCTTTACTCCAAGAAAATATAGCATGCACAGTGGCCACTTTCTCAATAGACAGGCTAAACGAGATTGAGGGTAACTGATAGCCCTCATACCCATCTACCCTAAGCCCAGGAAGTTTTCCCCCAGCTGAATGGGAAAAGAAGAACAATTGGTTCTGATGACCATGAAGTATATTATGCAGTGCTAAGAGCTTGGTTAGACATCAAAGACGCCAAAGAAATAGCCTGCATATCAGGCTATTTCTAGTTGTCCTGAGTGAGGTTGGCAGCTTTGTGCAATTCTTCCTCACTTAAATTCAAATCATACACTAATCAAGACATCGCCCCTTGATGACACTGGTCCTCTTCAAAACAAAGGATAAACAATTTTATTATACACACATACACACACACACATACATATATACACATAGTTATTTGCATTTTATCTCCTTCGTTAGAATGTGAACTTCAAATAAGAGGCTGTATTTGTTCTGCTTTATATCCCTAGAAAATAACATAATGCCTCACAGAGAGTAAGCCAGGTACTTAATAAGTGCCCATTGCCTATTTATAAATGAATAGTGCCAGGATTTAGCAATCTGCTATTGGACTGAATCCTGAAGATATATTCTGAAAGATTTAAATTTTTGTTTGGATTTTTTTTCTCTCCTCTCTACTAGCTCAGCCCTTCTCATTTCTCTGAATTTATTCCCATGAAAAGCAAATGGAAACACAGAGTATTACATATAAAGTACCTGAGAAGTTATATGGCTCAAGTATCTCATTTAATATAGAGGCATCCAAACTTTATCTACCAAAGTTGTTGGGATCTTAATAATTTGTAATTTTCCTATTAAAAATAATGTTGGCTATGAGGTGGAAGAAGGCTGACATATGAATGTCAGATGCAACTTGTTCTGTCTGGCCAGGAATTCATCTGATGTTTTAGTAATAATTTTTCAAATGCCTACAGGGTTCTTGTGAATGTTAAAACAAACGAAATGAGAATTGCTTTGAAATATACCGGATCTTTATTTCAATCTATGAAGGTACAGATATTTGTAAAGAGGAGAAACCTATAGACTGTATTATTTTTT
>NW_025359804.1:0-3586 GCF_016433145.1 Gracilinanus agilis | reverse complement strand
ATTGGAGTTGACATAAAGACCCAATCATTATTTGGCTTCTTAGTTATTTCTACATAATACCAAATTAGAAAATGATAAATGAATCAGTAAGCTTTCACTTGCATTTGGACATTAAGTACTTAGATTGAAAAATGTTTTTACTCCATGAAATAGTACATGAGAACATTTACTTTCAAAGGTGGCATTCCAAATCTTGAGGAAATTATATAGTGCATAGCATCCTTGATTGACAGAAAATGGGTCTGAAATAGTTAATCGTTTACCTTTGCATGAAGAACAAGGAACAGTAAGCTTTAAAATCAAGAAGTCATTGGATTTTTATTCAATAATAATCTCTTTCCAGGCATTGTATTGAGTATAAGGTTACCAAACAATAATAATAACAACAAAATAATCCATGTCCTCCAAAAAGTTCACAGGTAAAGGGACCAGGGAAAAAGGCCTCCAATGATGGATTGGATAGTTCAGACAGATAGGAATCAGAAAGATTAAATTCTGAAGTCTAGTAGGAATGTTCCTATTATAGTTGGGGTCTGTATTCTTAGGGATATATTCAAAAACTGCCTGAAACTAAGGACATAAGCCAATACCTGCTATATATGTAAAGCAATAACTCAATATATATATGTTCTAACTCCACCACTTCACTCTCAGTTCTATGTTCCATGGCCTTATGCCCTCCCCCCAAAAAAATAAAAAAATAAAAAATAAAGTGAAAGTGAACGTGAACATGAAAGCAAAAGAGACCAGAGACAAATGCAGAACCCTGCTGAGGATATTAGTGGTTGTCTACAGGTAACTGAAACCATAGGTGGACCACCTGGACCTTTGTGGTTGACCATGATTAACTGAAACCCCAGGGGTGCTTCTTAATTGAAGGTCCAAGAGGAAGTCGGTGGTGGTGATGATACATGAAGCCAGGGAGAAGCTCTTCTATACTGACAGGTAAGTGAAACTGTGGAAAGTGAACTTTGGATATGGGAGCCTTATTTTCATTTCTCACTATACTTGTGATTGAGATAACTTCACTCATCAGGAGAGAATCTGAGTGAAATACAATCCAAACAGTGAGGTCATAATTAATTGCTGATAAATGGAATAGACTCTTTTCTAATGGCATAAGATTATTTTTCTGTAGTAGAATGATATAATGAAAGTGGTAATTAAAGGGGAATTTATTCTGGTACTAGTATTGGGGATACCCTAGTGAAAGAAGAAAGATGGATGGTAAATAAAAAGTAACTAGTTGATTATTGATGTACTCTTTCAATTTAATGAGTTATTAAGGGCCTTTATGAAGAGGGGGATGATGGTTATTTTACTCTCTGTTCTCTCTGTGTTTTTCTCTGCTTCTGTACAGATCTCTCTCTCTTTCTGTCTCTTTTTCTGTACACTCACACACAAATATATTGTTCATCACTGGATAGTATATTTTTTGGAAGATTTGTCTGAGGATAATTTAAAAAGTCATCTCAAAAATTGCTGAAAACTAGGGGTTAAGTGATTCCTCTATTTTTAAAATGAAATGCTTGTACTTAAGTCTACCTGGTTCTTCCATTTACTACCTATATGTTCGTATTCAAATGAGCAAAGCTCTTAGGGCCTCAGTTTCTTTATCTGAAAAAAAATGCATTAGGGTGGAGTTGACTCTTTTTAGCTCCTCCTTAGGTCTAAAAGATAATTCTTTCATTTTTTAAAATTTTGTGAATCAAATTCATATTAAAAGGTTCTATGAACTGTGGAAGAGAAACACAGAAGAAAAACAACCGATTGATCACATGTTTCAATGGGGATATGATTGGGGATATAGACTCTAAGCGGTCACCCTAATGCAAATATTAATGATATAGAAATAGATTTTTATCAAGGACACATGTAAAACCCAGTAGAATTGCTTATTGGCTACGGGAGGGTTGGGAAGAAGTTAGGGAAAGAGCATGAATCATGTAACCATGGAAAAATATTCTAAATTAATTAATTAAATAAAATTGTTCAAATAAAAACAAGGTTCTATGAATGCAAAAATGAGGGCAATTAGAATGCTACTTTACATGTCATAAGAAATACTTGATGCATGAGGATTTTCATCTAAACATAGACCAAATATAGTCTTTAAAATAAAACATGTTATTTATGAGTATCTTGACAAATAATGAATGCAATTTGATAATAGTTACTAGTATTCTTTTCTCCTTATACTCAGAAGATATTATGCAAATTCAAAAAAATACTATTCCTAATACTCCATTTTAGCATTAGACAAGTGGAGAATTGCTAGTTGTTTCCAGTTCTATGCAGATGTATAATATTTTATTCATTAGTATGTTTCCCTCAGGTAATTCTCCTTGTTGACAGATATTGTTTTGGTCTGAACCATCATTTTATCTGTGAAGGGAACTCTCACTGTAGAAATTCACTATGCCAATTCAGAACAACATCTTTTCTTTAATTTATACTGACTGAAATTTGTGTGGGCACTGGGGTCTAGTTATTTCCCATTGGTCTTTTACTTCATATGTGCTTTGGCAGTTTATGCACCCAAATTTTCCTGGTTCAGAGGCTGGCCCTCTATCCCTATGCCATGTTGTAACACCTGAACCAATTATTTCATACATCCTGTAACTTTCAATTCTTAACCTTTTCCTACCCACTGAAGGACAGTACTAGTTTAGCCAGTTTTGTTAAAAAAAAGACAGAGAATTTGGGTTCTAGATCTAAATGTGTCACTTATTAGCTAGATGACTTTAAGCAAAAGCCAATTAACCTTCTTCATTCTATCTTCCATTCACAAAATTGTAGTGGTAGTTTTTCCTTCATACTTCATGGTGTTCCTATAAGAATAAAATTATACTTACCAGTAAGGTGAATGATTCATTCTTGGAAGAAGTTACAATTGGGGGAAAGAGGGGTATTTATTATATCCAAAATTTCATAAGGTTCCGATATACTTTGGTAGAAAAATACTTTCTCATCCAAGAATTCTCTACACTGATGAAATCACAGACCAAGTTCCTATTGCTATCCCTATCTATCTTAGAGAAAGGAAGGGTACCCCTAAAGGAATCAATTCATAGGTACAAGCTCTAACCCTATTTCTTTAAAATCATATTTTTTTCTATTGCATTTTATTTTATTGGAGTTAGACTAATGTTTTAACTTGCTTTACCTTTGTAATCCAGTGTGCTAGGTCTCTCTTTTAATTTTGTGTTACTTGCATATTTTGTTGTCATTACATCTAGATATTTATCATTTTCCTATTTACTCATGGAAAGTTTAATTGAACAGCTTCTTGAGGATAATTAAATGGTAATGTCTCTCAGTTTTTATCTGTAACACCAGTTTAAGAAAAAGTTATAAATCATTGATCTTATGATTCTACCTTGATCCTGATTCGCTAATAGGTAATTTTGAGTTGCAAATCCATCTAACTTCAACCACCTAGTCCCCAATTTTACATATTTTCCATAAATCAAATAACAAAATTATGCAGGTTTAAAATATCAGGTTATTCATAAAATCAGGAGGATATTATTGCTATTATTTAGTGATTTAAGTCAAGCATAGAGTTAATGTATAAATATTTTAT
>NW_025359803.1:0-1480 GCF_016433145.1 Gracilinanus agilis | reverse complement strand
GTATATATTGTATATAAATAGTATGCTATATATAATATATATTAAATATATATACAGTGATACTACTATGTTTGTGTATGTACATATATATTAATATAATTGTGCTTTAACACTACGAATCATAATTCATTCTTAATTCATACCCCCAATTAATTCCTAGCAGCATAGTTCTTAAGAATAAAGAACTACATTGCTACATAAATGAGTTTTTGCCTAGGAAATTCTGTCACCAAAAATTTTTTCCAAGAATGGAAGATGAAGCACCATAAAAATTAATGTATTCTGACTATATAATTCCTGAAGCTATAAGCTTTCATTCTTAATGTCAAGATGGTTCATAGTTTTTGTCATGATGATAAATAACTTTTAAAAATAAAACTAACTTTATAAGTTTGTGTTTTGTCACATGCTTCCCAATTGTATTTAAAGTTTTTAATATTTCTTTAAATATTTTTGAGTTACAAATTCTCTCCCTCCATCTTCTATGCTACTCATTGAGATGGCAAACAATTTAATATTGATTCTATATACAAATTCATGAAAAAATATTCATATTAGTCATGTTGCAAAATAAAAGTTTTAAGTATAAAAAAGTATACTCTAACCTATATCCTGAGTTAATCAGTCATTTCTCGATCATGTTTCACCTTAGGTCCTTTGGAAGTGGCTTTAATTATTATCTTGACTAGACTAACCAAGTTTTTCAGATTTGATTATTCTTACAATATTGCTGTTACTATGTACAACATCATACACCTTTTCAATGATGTCTTTAAGCTGGATTAAATGAAGTCCTTTACTATATATATATAATTTTCTATTCAGAGAGTTTTAATGATCTGATAGAATCTCTCTCTGACTGATGTGCATTTGGGGAAGGTAATGTGCATTCACTCTGAGAAGCTCCCAGAGAGACATTACAGAAGGGAGATTCAGTCCATTATGCTTACAGTCTGGTTGACTGCTCATAAGGAAAAAGCATTACAATCTAAGCCTCCTCATTTGTAATCTTAGATAGAACTTTTGTTTGCCTCTTTTGTGACACTGTCATTTCTGTATTCTACCTTCTAAATAACATTTTCATTTGAAAATTCTGCTACTTGAGTGGTCTACAGCTATTATCTATGGAAGTGCAAAGACATGATTTGTGCTTATGGCTGGCCAAACAGATTCACATAAAATAAAACTAACCTAAACCCTTACCCCAAATAACAAATAGTTCTTTTGAAAGTTTAGAAAAGCTTATTTGGTTCTTGGGTTTTTTTTGCAGATAGATAGATATGTGGGCATGTGTATATGTATGTATATATTTATTTATATACATTATATGCATATATATACATATTAGTGGTATCTAAATCACACTTATAGTAGAGGAAGGAAAGAAAAAATATTTGAAAAGATAATTATTTTTAATTTAATCTGATATACATAGAGAAATTTTGTGAGAAAACCCAGGTTGTAACTCATTTAAAACTAA